>NC_064811.1:107783743-108083743 GCF_023721935.1 Panthera uncia | reverse complement strand
CTTTTATGTTCTGAGGTTGAGTGTAGGGCAGACGTTGCTGCCGTTCATACACTTGACTTCCAATGGCAGCCAGACCACAGCTCCTTCCTCCCACCCACCTTGTTCTTGAACTTCTCCAAATCCTACCCTTTCTCCAAACTCTCTATCTACATAAATATGTTCACATGTCATCAAGTTAACCACGGGTCAATCACCTAATATATTTTTATCATTTTCTTTTACTGTATCATCATACACTTTAATAATGATATTGTCATTTGCAGTTAATGTAAAAACTTTAAACTCTTTATACTTAGGTTGTTACTACTCACCTATCACTTTATATTTTTGTTTTTACATTCTTTAAATATTGACTCTCTTATGTTTTCCAGAAATTTCAAGGAGAACATTCAATGATATATTATCTGAGACTCACGAGGCTGAGAATGCCTTTCAATTACTTTTGACTATAAATTCAATATGCTCCTTCTAGATAGCTTGAGCTCCAACCTCTTCCCTCCACACTTTGCTAATATTGTGTCCATTGTGTCCTGATGTTTAATGTCACAGAAAGCTTGTCTGATTGCTTTCTTTTGTAAACCTTTCATTTATATTTAAATTTTGTTAGATTTTTTTCTTTATTGTTGAAATTAAATACATTTTCCAGATTAGATTTAAATATAATATGATTTTTTGTATTTTTGTTTTTTCTTTGAATTTTATCTTTATTTGGTTGTGTGTATGTATGTATATTAAATTAAATTCAATTATACTTATATTATAATTACATGCAATTCATTACATATTCCATATTACATATATAGGTCTGTACCTAATATAATTTTTAGTTTAGGAATGTTTTTGCCTATATCTTGAGTTACTATTTATGTTCCAATTACTGTGATTTTCTATTAATTTCTATTTTTATTATTTTAGCTTTCTCTTTATTTATAACTCTAATTTTTATTGAATATCTCTTCTTTGACCTCATCTTTTTTTAATGTTTATTTATTTTTGAGAGAGAGAGAGACAGAGCATGAGCAGGGAGGGCCAGAGAGGGAGGGAGACACAAAATCTGAAGCAGACTCCAGGCTCTGAGCTGTCAGCACAGAGTCTGATGCAGGGATCGAACTCAGAAACTGTGAGATCGTGACCTGAGCCAAAGTCTGATACTTTACTGACTGAGCCTCCCAGGTGGCCCAAATTCATCTTTTATAGTCATTCTCTTTTCATCCTTTTCTCATTCTCTCACATTTTTAAAAATTCTCATTTATTTTCCAAATCATTGATTATTTTGGAAAGATTAATTCTGCTTAATCGTGCTCAAAGTAAATTTTAATGATGAGTTTAAATCTTGAGTTTCTTTATGATCCCATCTTACTTCAGTCACTTATGTTTCCAAATCTAAATTTATCTCTATGCATTATTTCCTTATGGCTTCCCTTTCGTTGCCAACAGAGGTTCTAAAGTTTTGTAATTCTTTTGGATGTTCAACTTGTCCCTTTAAATGTCCTTAATTCTTTTAGTATATTAACATATTCATAATTTGAAATGATACGTGGTTTATATTTTTCTCAAAAGACACTCAATATTTCTCTCAAAAGTGGGGGAAGAGAGGTTAGGTCTTATCTTTTTAAAACAAAAAAAAAAAATTAATTATTTATTTTTTGAGAGAGAGAGGGAGAGAGAGACAGAGCACAAGTAGGGGAGGGGCAGAGACAGAGGGAGACACAGAATCCGAAGCAGGCACCAGGCTCTGAGCTGTCAGCACAGAGCCCAAAGCAGGGACGGTTTCAAACTTGCAGACAAGATCATGACCTGAGCCAAAATCGGACACTTAACCGACTGAGCCACCCAGGTGCCCGGAGGATAGGTCTTATCTATGACTTGATAGACTTTCTTTTTTTCCAAAAGCATTCCTCTGCTGTCACCCCTTTCTTCAACAACTATTTCTCACAGGGAAGCAAATCAAGAGAAATCACAGGGTAGTGGTTACTCATGACATTGAGATCTATACTCCCCAACTCTTAGGACTCTTACAAGGTTTTCTGTCTGAATATGTTTTACAGTTTCTGCAGAGCTGGTAGCTGCTACTCCATATTGTTCCTCATCATTTACTCTTTGGTTTTCTAAGCATGTCTTAATGTTTAACTGCCAAGGAAAAGCAAACATCTCAGAAGTACTTTCTTTGATAGCATGATTTTTATTTTCCTTTAGAATGACAAGAACATTCTCCATGACACACATTTGACAAGACATGATGCCTGAAGTGTAACATCCCTCTCACAGGCACTTTAATGTTGTCCCCTTTGTCCTCCCAGATCTAGTTCTGATGAGCAGACTGACATATATAACCCATTGTTTAATTTTTGATGGTTGGTTATCAATCATATTTAATTGATGTCCAGGGCTCCTTCAGTATCTTCTGCTTTAACCATGTGGTGATCCTGCTGAACTAGAAAGATTACTTATAATTTTCAAACAAAAATATTTCTGTACACAAAGATCAGCAGTCTCACTCTTCACTGCCTCTCATGCTTGTCTGTATTCATCACTTCTTGGTAGACTGTTCATCGCTGGGGATATCCTTGAATGTCCTGGAACTATCCAAGGATGCAGCTGTATCTTTGCTTTTTTTGTTTTTTTAGGTGGCAAGAATTATACTGTTAGCCTGCTATATAAAGGGAGATGAACAAATTAACGTATAAATTTGGTTCTAGCTGGCTCAGGAGATGGTATCCCAGTTACTTTTTTTTTTTTTTTTAATGTAACTCAACTATTGAAACCAATTAAATTGAGTAAAAATTTTCTAGCTTTCTTTGGTGTAATACAAGAACACTTTTCAATTGATTTTCATCCTTTTCTGATTTTCTAAATTTAATTCCTGTAACATATTTTTAAATGGCATGCATTATTGTAGGTAAAAAAAAAAAAAAATCTCCAGGCAGAGAAGTTGTGCTGCTTTCTTCTTACAGATAAACCTGTGGCAATCCTTTCAGATTTCAATGTAGTCCATTGCTGACAATATGATAGTATTCTATGCTAAATACATTATGCAATTGTTTTCTTGAAATCTTCTTTCTTACCTTTGTCAGCCTCATCCCCTAGTCATCCTATTCACTCAAAAAATTGGTAATTATTGGTTAATTGTCTTAAAGAAGGAATGTAGCAGGGGCGCCTGAGTGGCTCAGTCGGATTAAGTGTCCAACTTCGGCTCAGGTCATGATCTCCTAGTTCGTGGGTTCGAGCCTTGTGTCAGGCTCTATGCTGACAGCTCAGAGCCTGCAACCTGCTTCGGATTGTGTCTCCAGCTCTCTCTGCCCTTCCCCTGCTTGTGCTCTGTCTCTCTGTCTCTAAAATAAATAAACATTAAAAAATTAAAAAAAAAGAAGGAATGTAGCAATTACAAGAGCAAATGGCTTATGAATATCATCTTGGCTTTTGTGTTTCAAATGTCTTAAGCTCAGAAAAATGATTAATATAGTAATTAAGATATAAGTTCATTACACACAATAGAGACCCACCCTCATAGGAGATCAACTAAAATAGAAACTTATTTCTTTTTCATAAGAAAGTCCAAGCTTAGGGGCACTGAGTGGCTCAGTCAGTTAAGCATCCAACTTTGGCTCAGGTCATGATCTCGCGGTTTGTGGGTTTGAGATCCGTGTTGGGCACTGTGCTGACAGCTCAGAAACCGGAGCCTGCTTCGGATTCTGGGTCTCCCTCTCTTTCTACCCCTCCCCTATTCATGATCTGTCTTTCTCTCTTTCTCAAAAGTAAACAAACATTAAAATAAATAAATAAGTACAGATTTAATATATTATATTTTAATATATTTTATTTATATATTATAAATAAATAAATAAAAACATTAAAAAACAAGTTAAGAAAAAATAAAGTCCAAGCTTATATGGTACATGGTTCTGCTTTCCAAAAGCATCAATTTTCAAGATCTTTCTATCTTATTGTATGTCATTCCTTATTTATGCCCGCTAAGACAGGTGACCACCACAGCTGTCAATAAGAATGCAGGAAGGAGAAAAACTAAAGGAGTAGAAACCATAGCCATTTACTTTAAGGCAAAACAAGGAGGTGAACACATCACTTTTTCTCATATCTCATTGGCACAGAAAAGTAAGTTTGCTTGGCCAGATTTTGGAAGTGCAAAATTATTGTCAGTAATAAAATATTCTAGACAGGCCAACTGCCATGTTCAGGAAAATGTCTTGATAAGAAGCTTGAGATAGAAGGGAATTGGCTGCTGAGGTTGGAGTAGTAGTGAGAAAAAGACTTTGAGGAAGTAATTATGTCAATGGCATGACCAGTGAAAAGGGATCTGGGGAATGGAAAGAAAAGAAAAGCTGAAAGGAATTCACTGAGCCACAGAAAAGATAAAAAGTTTTTCTTTTATCACAAGAATATCAAATATTCAACATGAAATAGTTTGTGTTCCTGTAATAATTCATTGCTTCTAACTCCTTTACAATTTTGAACCACCTCACAAAACCCCGTGTGAGAATTCAAAGAAAGGACCTGAGACTGTATTTGGGTTGACATTGAAATACACATAAAGCAGCAGCTGCAAGATGCATGAGTGGAGACAAGAACGCAGAAAGATCAAGAAGTGATTGAAAAAATACAAAACATGACAGTTTGAGGAATATGTACCATTTATAGCAAGGACATTAGGATTTTCTATAGAAAAGGGCAAGGGATGAAAATTCAAGTCTATCTTAACCTAGATCTTAAGGGATGGGTAAGCCCAGCTGATGAGTGATTTCCACAATCTTAAGAGACTTTCAGAGGAGAGAGGAGCACTGAAAGCTTGTTGGCAAGCAGGGTAAGTGGGGAAGCAAAAGGACTTTTTTCATTCGAGTTCATCAGAAATCAATTAGGAATATTACAATTATATACTTATTTCAGCAAGCCAGTGAAATCAGCAGATTATATAGCCGAAAACAGTTTCAGAGCTGTTAAGTGCATTAACTAAGATTTTGCAGTGGACTAAGAGCAGGGTTCCAGGCCTTATGGCATTTTCTTGAAAGTTCTTTCCATAGTGCTGCATCTCAGATCTTGAATCCTCTTAAGGTGTTTGGATTTCTTCACTAACACTTAGTTTCCTGTCGTTGACTTTACTTTGCTGCAAATTCACTGTGCTCAAGTTTTCCAAGTAAAGTAGCTAATTAATTATTAGTTAATAATTTTACTAGTTTTTCACAAAATATGTAAATTATGTATACATACCACAGATTAATAAATTATATATACTCTCAGATAATATCCCTCATTCATTCATTCATTCATTCAATCAATCCCAAACTATATATTGAACACCAAATATATGTTTAAGCACTGTTCTTGATACCAGAAAAAGCAAGAGTAAACGGAACATATTCTCCACATTTGGTACATTTCTTTTGGGAGCATCAAGCCATGAAGGTATTCTCCAGATATCAGCATTTATTTGTTAGAAGCTTATCGATATTATAGGCATAATATCTGACATTTCTTTAATGCTTGACAGGTGCCAAGGACTACCTTCAGTTCTCTAAATCCTTAACTTATTCTTCACTCTAACCTTTGGAGATTGATAGTTTTCTTGCTTTTACAAATGAAGGAAGTGAGAGCCAGAAAATTGAAATAACTTGCTCAAGGTCACATGACAAATAAATGGCATAGCCTGGAATGAAATCCAGAGAACCTGGTTCCAGCATGTGCTCACAATCACTGCATGTAATCTTTATTTATCTCTCTTGGAAAGAGATAGGGAATGGGGAAATATCAAAATATTTCCTAATAGAACCTTACTTAATGCATGTAAAATGAAATCTGATTTTACTCTTAAAGAAATAATCCTATTTTGTGTGTATACATATTTAATACCCACCATTTATATATATATATATATATATATATATATATATATATATATTTATGTGTGTGTGTGTGTGTTTAAAGAGGAAATCAGTAATAAAACAGAATGAGAGGAAATGTGATCATTCAGTATTCTAAGAAATAAGTAGAAGTGATGACATAAAAAGGAAGGAAAACACTCCTCTTTATTGCCCGTGAGTGCATTACCGCCAGCTTTACTACAAAATGAACAGCCAGAGAATACATAAGCCTAAAAGCACA
This sequence comes from Panthera uncia, assembly GCF_023721935.1. Taxonomy (NCBI): domain Eukaryota; kingdom Metazoa; phylum Chordata; class Mammalia; order Carnivora; family Felidae; genus Panthera; species Panthera uncia. Next base: position 108,077,629 of record NC_064811.1, on the reverse strand, counting down.
CACACACACACTTGTGGTCTTTTTAAAATGAAATATTCAGCAGCAAGATGAAAGAAGTGACCATGAAAAGGGGGTTGTGGACCTAAAACTAGAAGACAGATTCTGTCAGAGCGTTTCAAAGCATTGGAAAGGGATCTCACCTCCAGGCATGCCAGTGTAGATGAATCTGGAAGTGAGAGCTCCAGTAATCAACCTCAGTACAGCTGCAAACTGAAGAGCAATCAGATTTATATTTTTTTTGTGGTTTGGATTGCAAGAGTAGAAGAAATGAGATGAATGTGTCAACAATGGCCTCTATGTGCACCTGGTAATTCACTGTCCAGGTGATAAATTTGGCAAGTTCAAAATAAAATTGTCAAGCTTTAGGAGATGATTTCTACCTGGATCGGCTATAGATTTGTACTATTTTCAACAACATACTTAAATGTATTTGTTGCCTCTCTATTTGGAGTAAATGGGTATTGGAATATATCTTGCATAGGAGAATTTCAAAACAATTGTGAAATAACAGGTGAATAAAAATAAGGAAACATATCAGATGTTACAGAACTGCAAGTATATTTTCAGTATTAATTGCTGAAGACAAAAGGAATTTTAATGTATTTAGACCATACGCTTTAAAAAAAAAAAAACTGCTATTTGATGAAATTAGAATATGATGTGAATGATGTGAATGTCTATTTGCCTGTGTAGATTTCTTATAAAAAAAAAAAAAAGACAGTGGATAAGCACAATGTGAATTCGGTCTTGTAGGAATTTTGAGCATCGAAGGTTAAGAAATGTTCTCGGGGCGCCCGGGTCGCACAGTCGGTTAAGTGGCGGACTTTGGCTCAGGTCATAATCTCACAGTTGATGAGTTCCAGCCCCGTGTAGGGCTCTGTGCTGCCAGCTTGGAGCCTGGAACCTGCTTCAGATTCTGTGCCTCCCTCTCTCTGCCCTCCTCCACTCACATACTGTCTCTCTCAAAAATAAACACACATAGAAAGAAGGAAAGAAAGAAAGAAAGAAAGAAAGAAAGAAAGAAAGAAAGAAAAATATTCTCAAAATTCTCAGTATCCCTCCAGAGTTTTCTCAATCAAGTTTCAGTCAAAATTAAGTTACAAACAGATTTCTCGATCTAGATCCTGGTTTTGTTCCCTTTAATTTACCATACTGAATCTGTAAGACTCTTAGATCAGCTGAATAGAATGAGTTTACCACACTCAAACTATCCATTCCCAATCCAAAACCTCAAAGAAGAAAAATTTACCCCATTTCTCTTTCTTCATCTCTCTTTGTCACTCTACTCTTACTTTTCAGGACTTATGTTCCCTCAGATATGAGGCAAAAAGTGGGAACAGAGAGCACCTAATACATCTTCCCTGACTTCTCTCTCATATACACATTATTTTCACTTTGTCTCTTCTCTTATACATACTTTACTATGTCCCAATTAAGGGATAGACAAGAGTGTACAAAATTGAAATTAATGCACCATTAATAATATTCATAATTTTCTTTATTAAAAGTAACTTTTATCTTTTCCTTCATGACTGTTGGACAAACTACAGTATCGACAGCTCTCATATCTCCCAGAACTGCAAAGGTCTGTGTGCCTGGGCTGAATAAAGAAATCAGAACTATTCCCAACAATTTTTCTCTAAACCATGTCATCTAAACTTTCTGGAATTTCCTTTTTTTCTCCCTCTGTCTAAATAATATAAGCCAATCAATGTTGGTGGTCATGGATCAGGTAGCAATAAACTGATCTTTTTTTGTTTCAATTGGCCATAATGAATAAAAGTTAAAAGAAAATTATTTCTCTTTTCCATGCTCTTTGAGAGCACATTGAAGTAAATCAAGCTCAGTTTTGAAAATCAAAATGAATCAAAAAACAACAAATTTAAGGAGCTGTGAGAAAGATCTATCAGTATGAAATGAAATTGAATTGGCCTCAGGTATTTGTCTTCTCTCAAAGAGAATTCAATTTATAAATTCCACTCTGATTTGGGCTGCTTTCAAGGGTTAAAATGAAAAATTAAATCACTTATGTATATCAGATTTAACTGGAAGGATTTTAAGGTTTTTTTTTTTTTTTTACAGATTTGTCTTGTATTGATTGGATTAATAGGAAAATTATTCACCTATCAGATTTCTTCTATATTTGCAAACATAATCAAAAAACATAAAACAATTTATTCTAGCTCATAGTTTCACCATTGAAGTTGTATATTATTTAAGGCATTCTTTTTTCATATGCCCCCAAAATGATGTGATATTTAAGTAAAGCTTAATAAGACAAGTCTGTAAACTATGGACATAATTTTGATTGCTTAATTTCAAAAAGGGCAAAAAAATTTGGGCCTATCTTTCTTTCTCATCCCTTCATTCTGGAGTAGGAAGTCCAACATATTGGTTCATAACATAGGAGTGTATTTTAATTTGGCCTGGTTTTGTCATTTAAAAACTTGCAGAGATTCAAAACATTAGTTTCCTCATAAGTAAAATAGGACAAAACTTATCTTTCATTTTTTTATTAGGCTTAAGAGAGAAGATACCTTTGACTTGCTAAGTACAGTGTACTTGTTGAGTACTGATCAACTAAACGAATAAATAGCTATAAAACAAAATGATTAAATAGCTATGAAACACACCAAAAAAATAAATAAAACAAATGAACAAAAGATCGAGTGAGAATGACAGGTAAACAAATAGCCTCAGTTACAAAATACGTTTGATTTTCATCACCTGAGTCTGAGAGAATATATATATATACACATACATACAATATATATCCATATATATATATATATATATATATATATATGGATACACACACACACACACACACACGCATATATATTCTCAAAAAAATAAAACTATCAATCCACCAACACATTTCTATATTTGGATGCAGGCATGCTTTGGTTTGCTTATAGGAAAATATTTTCTATGTAAATGAATTACTTCTTCTGAAGCTGTATTCTTGTCAAATGTATAATGCATACAAAATAGCTAGAATTCAGCCAATAATAGCGTATTATCTCACAGGCCCGACCTTCATTAAGAACAATGCAGAACAGCACTAAAAGGTGTGAAGAGTAATTTAAATTATGACTTTTTCGATAGAATAATAAGAATTTGTCATATTTATAACAAGTACAGACTCAGTAATAACAACAAAGTAACATTCATTTCTAAATCGCCCCATGGCTGACAACAAAAGATTTTTTCAGTAGTAATTAGAATTTAGGAAGTTGAAAGTAGGGGAAGAGTAGGAAGAATGTTTGGAAAACATATATTTTCATTTTAGAATGATAGTTTTCTAGACATAGAATCTAAGTCCTTATCTTTTCTACTTATGTTGTTCCTAGAGTTAGCCTACCTGCTCACTAGTCTTCCAGTTTGGGTCTCAATTTCTGTAGCTTGGTGTTAATATTAAATAGATCATCCATATTTTAATACATTACAACAAGTAAAGCCACTTGAAATCAAATAACGTATTTCAGAGGTTAAATTATAGCTTCGATTTATCCTTAGGTATCTGCTGCATTTCTTAAAATTTACTTTCTATACCATTTCACCAAAAGTTCTCAAAATTTTGAGGAATGATTAGTACTGGAGAAGAGGACTCTAACACTTTTATGAGAAGTTTAGGGCTTCAGAGAGATACTATGGAGAACCACATTTATTTTTTTTTTTTTTCAACTTTTTTTTTTTTTTTTTTTTTTTTTTTGACAGAGAGAGACAGAGCATGAACGGGGGAGGGGCAGAGAGAGAGGGAGACACAGAATCAGAAACAGGCTCCAGGCTCCGAGCCATCAGCCCAGAGCCTGACGCGGGGCTCGAACTCACGGACCGCGAGATCGTGACCTGGCTGAAGTCGGATGCTTAACCGACTGCGCCACCCAGGCGCCCCGAGAACCACATTTAAATGAGTCAAAACTAATTTTCCGTGCTGGGAGATTGCAGCCCATGCTTTTCGTAAAGAAAGATTGAATTACCAACTGAGCCTTTGGTGTTTATTTTTACTATTGTGTTTAAATGTTGAACAAACACTTAAAGGGCAGAGACACAGCTACCTACTTTACCATAGCTCCCTGTGGCCTCTGACATGTCTTCCCAGCAGCTCTCCTTGATTCAACTGTCTACAGCCCTGAGTGACCCCAGGGAGTAGAGATGCAAATTAGGCACAGCTTGTAGTTCTCTGTCTTCAATATTTTCCTGTAGAAGCAAGCAGGACAGATTGACAACTTTATTTTCTGGCCCTGGGATGATGTAGCTAGGATACCAGATTCATCTGATTCTATACATTCAACAAATAATGCTTTAGTTGCAATTATTACCCAGGCGCCACCATATAAGACACTGAGGATGGAGCAATGAATATTCCAGAATTCATGAAGCTTCCATCTCAGCCATCACAAGAAGGGTGTTAAAATGAAACTGGCCTTGAGAGAGAAAGACTTTATTTGATTTTTGTGACCTACCCTGCAAACTTTTCCAAAACTTATGCTCCATCTCCAAAACTCTATTTTTTAAATATTTGGTTTCAACTAATTGGCATGAAGTATCTTGTACTTATAGACAAAAACTTCCAAGCAACAAAGTAGAAATTCACAAAGTAGAAGTTCACTATTAGAAGTATGACATTATAAAGTTATATGAATATTGAAATTTCTTCACTGTTCTATTGACTTTTTTAATCTATGCATCATGAGAATGTGCATTACTTATATTTCTTACTGAAATTAAAGTTCATTTATTAGCCCTTTTTTAATTATTATAAGAACTTGAGAACATTGGTGAGAAAGGATGATTGGTAATAGTGAGATTCTGGCTTTAAGAAATCTATAATCCACAGGACATTTTCTAAATTCACAGAAACAGATTTACATATTTCCTATTCTGACATGCAACAGTAAAATAAGGTTTTTATCTGTGTCCAATAGATTGGAAGGTAGAAGAATAAACTATATACACTAATAAATGAATCCTCATAGGAAATAATAAAAAAATCAAATTGTATCAAATAAAAAATAATTACTGAGTTCCTCATCTATATAGAGTGTTCTGTGAGTTCATTTAAAATGTTCATAATAACTTAAAAAAAAAGTCACCTCCTCCAAGGACCTAACAATCTATCTGGGGAGTCCAGATTTGTACATGAAAAATGAACAGGAAGGATTTAAATATCAGTTCAAGAACACAAATATCTCTCAAGAACACAGAAAGATTTTCCTGTAAAGCACATAATTAATTACTGAATTAATTATAGATGGAAAGGGTTAAGTATTTTGGAAAGAATCTTTCACAAGTTTTTTGATTTTTCTATATTTTCATACATTTACTTTTTCTCTAAATACATATTATGTAGTTATTAAGGAAAACTTGCAATGCTATTTAAAATGCAACATCCATATACATCACCATACTAGCTGGAGACCCATAGATTTTCTGTATCTTTCTTTCATACCTATTTGCTTATATGTGTATAATCTTTCTGTATGTGAGTATGTAACTTTTCCATATAGAATGAAAGAACTACCAATACACTCATCTCCAATTTTTAAACTTACCTCCAATTTTTAAGCTTATCATTTTGAACTTAAATATTGACAAACATTGATTGGATATCGATAAACATCAGGGATCCTTAGTATTATCGGAAAAGACAGATATGTGTGTCTCCATGCTTTTGGATGCTGAAAATAAAATGAATAAGAGAAATTCTAAACATATTGAATACATTGTAATTTGAAGATATGGTAAGAAGTAGAATTAGGAAAGTTTGTTTTTCATAATCTGGTGGAATATGGAAGGTAGGTTAAAATGTTTGAGCTTTATCTCTAGAAAGCAGGAAATCACTGAAAATTAATTGAAACAGGTAGCAAGAAAAATAGTAATATTTCAGGATGATAAAGTATCCATGGGATTCTCTGAAAGGAATAAATCTATAGGCAGGGAAACCATTTAAGAAGATATTTAAATAGTAGAATTTTGATGTAATAAAGAAAAAATGGATTGAGAAAGCAATAAATGTATACAAGAAATAAATAGGATAAACAAGTTATCCTTACAACTGTGTTTTTTTTATTTTTTTTAATGTTGATTTTTCTTTGACAGAGAGAGAGAGAGAGAGAGAGAGAGAGAGAGAGAGAGACAGAGCATGAGTGGGGGAGGGGCAGACAGAGAGGGAGACACAGAATGCGAAGCAGGCTCCAGGCTCTGAGCTGTCAGCACAGAGCCCAATGCGGGGCTCGAACTCACAGACCGCGAGATCATGACCTGAGCCAAAGTCGGACGCTCAACCGACTGAGCCACCCAGGCGCCCCTCAGCTGTGTTTTTTTTATCAGATGTCAACAGAGGACATAAAATCTCAACATTCAAATGGAACAAAATAGTAAGAAAATAGACTTGCAAAGATATGTATTAAACATGATTTTAAGTTGCATCTACCCACATTTATATACATTTCATCTAAGATTTTGCTTTCATGACACATTTTAAAATTGGGTTTATCAAAATCTTTCCTTTATCTAACATACCATATTCTAATAAACAATAATAATAAGTCTTATTAAGATCAAGAAGGTAATTCTTCACGTAAAACATGTCCACAATTCAATGACCTGTTACATGTTGTGTTTCATGTCAACATAATTAAAGGATTTCTTATTTTGCTTAAAAGATTCCCAATGTTATTATGTATTAGGTTAGTACTGAGAAGTTAACTATGTTGATTTATTTTCTGTATCTATTCCCCAGGATCGCAGCATTCCTTTTTCAAATGATATTTAAAATCTCAGAGAAGATTAATATAGTACTGAGTAATGGTGGCACACGTGTAAAACATTAACACTGCCCTTTACCCATCTTGTATATTTCACATTTATTTGTTTAAAATATGAGCGGTGACACGTGGCTTCAAGCATCTGGCATACAGATGGAGAATTGTGGGTACCAAAATATCAGATCTATTTTGGTGGAGTAATGAATACCCCTGCGTATGTTGTCTTTGAAAAAGAAAGTTTGATAGTTTTGTACAAAGTGCAAGGAAAAAAACCCAGCATGTTATTGTTAACTTGGAAAAATCTTGTGGACGTGTTAATGGATATCACAGGAGATAAAGATCTTTGGATAAGATACAATCATTCAAAAGAAAAAGTCTAGATTAAAATAGTACTTGACAGAAAACCAAGTGCTGTATTTAGGTGGGAGCAGCTGATGGTAGGTTTAAGAGCACAGGTAGAGGTTTTATCTTTGCCAAAGAAGAAGTTTTATCTTTGCTTCTTCCGGTAAGCTCCATGTCCATATAGAAAAAAACAAAAAACAAAAAACAAAAAACATAGAATGCAAGATCATCTACTGAGACGCTTTGGAGAAGATGGGAGTGAATAAATCAAATCAAGGTCTTAGAACCAAAGTTGGTAGAAACCCAAATAGGGATAGTGCAAAGAATTGCTATGCTCTCTCACTTTTCTAGATAAAACATCAAACTTTTCGAATTTACTTACCACTCAACTTCTTATTCCTTTAATTTTTGTATTGTTGTTATGTTTTAGGATTTCAGCCTGAAACTGAGCCTCCTTCTATAGGTTTTGGTTTTGAATGCACTCAAGATCCTCTACATATTTTTGAAACTAGAGTGACAAATGTTGTACACAAGAACTAGAACTCTAAAATCAGGGGGATTGAAGTAGTCTGAGTGTCATGAGGTGATTGTGTAAACCATACACTTTATGTAACCACATTGTATAGAGGTAAGCATGAAAAACTGAAAATATATATGTAAAAACATGTTTCAATGCTAGAACACATTTCCAGAGGCACAGAACAATGTTTCATTCCCATGCCTTTAACTGAAGTGACTTGTCTGTAAAAATACTAAATCAATAGGAAATTAATTTCTAAGAAAAAAAGGCTGTTGATTATAAGTCCGGGGTCTTTGAATCAAATTATTTGTTTTGAAAGATTTTCCATTTGAAGCTTTTTTTAGGTGCATAATAGTCTAGAAATATTTACTCACTCTGTATCTACATCTAAACATTTTATCCATAAAGAAGATAAGCAGATCTATTAGTCCCAACAACTTCACTGAGTCACTTGAAAGTCAATCAAATGTAGGTACTATACATTGAACAGTGTGTAATTTTAGATTTATTCTAAATTCTAATTTTAGTATGTTGATGTTTGACTTTTACTCGGCTTACTGCTCAAGTTTTTCATCAATTAACTTACTGTCTTTTTTCTGGCAAGGACAGTAAGACAAGACTATTGTCACCCTCAAGTGTTCATTCTAGAAATTAAATCATGGTGTCTATTGTACCTTTCTTGAGATATTGACCTCAAAACTCTGCATCCAACATTATATATGTATATGTATGTGTGAAACACTTTCTGCCTGCAAGTTGTAATCTTCATTTTCCCTTCACTACACTTAACAGAACAAATTTAGAATTAGGACAACTATTTCTCATTTCTAAAAGAGGAATCATATTCCTTTGAAAGGGATTTACTTGCATTTCATTCCCAAAAGTTCCCCATACTTCAAGCAAATTTTCTAGTTTATATTTTATTAAAGGAGGAATGAATCATTTACAAAGACTTCCAAAAGTGTTTAGAAATACAAAGGCAATTGTTTGCTTGATATAAACGAAACAATTTGTTATAAGTGTTTGCTCAAAATAAGAGACATCATATAAAAGATATCTGTTCAATATGCTAGCAGACAAGAGAACTCAAATAAGAGTGCAATTTGAGAACAATGTATGCTTCTATCTGCATGGCATATAAAATCTGCATGGCATATAACAATTGATTATTGATCAAATATTTGATCAATTATAACTATTGCCATCCTTAAAAATTACACCAGTTTGGGGACACCTGGATGGCTCGGTCTGTTAAGTGTCTGACTTCGACTTGGGTCATGATCTCACAGTTTGTGAGTTCACGTCCCACATCAGGCTCTGTGCTGACAGCTCAGAGCCTGGAGCCTGCTTCAGAGTCTGTGTCTTCCTCTCTCTCTCTGCCCCTCCCTAGCTCACACTCTGTCTCTCTGTCTCTCAAAAGTAAATAAACATTAAAAAAAATTACACCAATTTGTATTGCAGACATCTTTGGGGTTCTTTGTTGTTGTTTTGGTTTTGCTTGCATTTAGCTTGTTTGTTTTTTCCTTAACTAATCTGACTCTACACCCTCATTTTTAAACCTAAAGATTTTGGCAAGGGAATTATCTATTTCTACAATTTGAATATAAGGTATTTTATTTCCATCACTATAACTCTATAAAAGTATAATGGGAAAGACAGAGGGATTCATGTGCAAAAATTTAACTAGAACGTATACATACTAAACAAACAATTCTACCTCTCTGTAAATAAATATAACATAGTGATTACAAGGTAGGTATAGGAAATAACAAAATCTACAAAATCCTGAGCTGAAAATTCATCACTTCATTGGTCAAATAACTTAGGATCAATACAACAGGGGTGACGATCATTTTTTCATCTGAGATATGTATGATATTTTGGGGGTCTAATCCAGCATATTTTCCCCTCCTGATAATGACGTATTTGCTTTTAGGAATTTCACCGATGGGATTCTAGTGCACTTGTCAATTTTGTTCCTTCAGAATCCTTGAATGGTGGTCATGCTACCAGGCCAGGCAATCAGATTATCCTATATACCTATATATAGCAATTATCCAGAAGTAAATGCTAACCCAAAGCAGGGAAGTCTGTGCTCTCTTGCTATTGTTACCTGTGAAGATGATATAAACCCACAATTGTGAGAGCTGTTCTGCCATACACAGAGAAGCTTGCTTAAGCATTAAGCCAATAGAGAGTAAAATGGAACCAAGGGGTAAGAAAAGAAATATAGGCATCTGCCAACCTTTTTGAAGCATTTGAATCAAATAGTTTCAAGGCTAGCATCATCCTTGGACTTTTAGCCAGATTGCATTGGATTTCATCACCTGTATTCAAGACAGTCCTGATCAATACTTTGTAGAATTCTTGTAAGAAGAAAATATGAAAAGTGTTTACCAGAGCACATGGATACAGTGGGTACTCAATAGAGTATTATTATAAATATCTTTGTTATTATTTTGATCATATTAATGATGATTAACATGGTCAGTAGCATAGTTCCGGGAACCAGAATGCCAGGATTTTAATATAATCCCTGCTATGAAATTGATACTGACTTTAGGCAAGTCACTTAACCATCTTGAACTTTGATTTCTTCATTAAAATGGGGTGGATAATGATACCATCTCTCATAAATTTAAGAGGAGAATTAAATATTAAAATACAATTTAAAGACCATAAAATTTGTAAGGAAACTTAAGTATCCTTTAATCCAATCATTTACCTGATGCTTGAATTCCCTTGACAAAACCTGGCAAGTTATCATTCTTCTATATTAAATACCTCCAGTGATAGCAGTTCCTCTTTTGAAGAGAAGCTATTTCCAAATTTTAACCTATCCTTCTTATTCTGTTTCAGAAAGGTGGGTTCTTAAACTTCTAATCATCGAAATATTTATCTTCCTGGTTCATGCAAGTTGAGACATAAGCCTTCTCCGTATGACAATCTTTCAAATAACCAAAGGCAGCTACCTCACAGGTAGGGTTGCCATATAATTTGTTGCCCAAACTGAGACACATTCATGGGTAAAAGGAGTAGTGTTAAAAATTATGCTAGGATAGCAGGCATAAATCTGGACTATCCCAGGGAAGCTGGGATGTGTGGTCACCCTCCATGATGCTTTCTCTCCATTAGGGAAAACATTCTCAGTACCTCCAACTCTTCTTTTCATGATATAGGGCTGGTTCCATTTGAATGTAGCTATTCTAATTTGTTTGAATCTCCATTTTAGCTTAGAGTTCCCCAGAGCTGATTCAGGACTCCAAAAGAAAATACGTAAGTTCAAAAGCTCTGCACAAGAGTTTATCAAAGCAGCTCTTTGTAGGCAGAACAAATACTCACATAATCACAGCATTTGCAACAGATTGTGCTTTTTTTTCTGTTTCAGTATATTCTGATCACTCAGCTGTATGCTATGGGAATGTAATTGAGTATTTAAAGAGAAAAGACTTAGATTTTGTCACCACACTTAGGGAAAAAACTAGGAGCTCTGAGTAGAAAAATACAAAATTGATTAAGTACAAAGGTTAAACAGGGAAAAATGAAAATATAAATGAAGTGGCTAAAGCAGCAATGGCAACATCTATTCTCAATCGCTCCATTCGGAGGCTGGGAATTTAGGTTGACAATCAAAATAACTTTCCAAAGAAACAAGAACATGTATATATATATTTATAGATATACTTCAGATATACTTCTACCATATGTTCTTGTCAGTAGAACAAATTTATAAAGTGGTTGTATTCATGGTGTATATTATTGGTGAATTCAGTTTAGAGACTTTTTTCCTAAGATAACCTTTGAGAACCATTATACTACATAGCCTTCAGTATTTATTATTTGTAAATATTTTAATTGCTTTAGATACAAATTGCAAAAATACTAATTATATAAAATAGTTTTACACTCTTAAGCCACATTTTGCAAGAGGTATATTAGGAATTAAGGCAAACCAAATAATGAAATTATATTCTCTCTCTCTCATGAAAGGTCAATTACTTCATATCTTTTCACTGATAAATACATTTTGCACTAATTTATGTTCCTTACTGAAATTAGGAAAATAAGATTCTGCAAGTACCTTGGGTTATTCTATACAAGGGAGCTTATAGAATGCAGAAAATCATTAAAGATGATAATCTTTAGTTTGCTGTAGAAATTACTCTTAATGAGGTAAAATTTAAAGTATCTCTAATATAATTATAGAAAACATAGCAAAATACATTATTCTGTTACCTTCTAAGAATAGTCTTTATAGGAAAGTATTAAGATAAATAAATAATTGAGTTCCAAAACACTTGTATAATATAGTGTTTTGACTCCCCAATTTGCTTTTAATTTTTTTAATTAAAAATTTTATGGAGATCACTATAAGTTAACATGCAGTTATAGGAAATAAAATACAGACATCCCATGTACATTTACTCAGTTTTATCTAATGATAAAACATTGTAGTGTTTGTAGAATATCGCCAACATATATTGACATTGATACAATCCACAAATCTGTTCAGATTTCTCTTGTTTACTCATACTTTATGTGCTGTGTGTGTGTGTGTGTGTGTGTGAATTTGGTTCTATACAATTTTTTTCACATGTGCTAGCTCATGTATCACCACAGTCAAGATACTGAACAGCTCCCTTACTACAGGATACATCATGTTGCACCTATCTCCCTTCTGCCCCCATCTACCTCATACCTGGCACCCACTATTTTTATTTATAATTTTGTCATTTAAAAAACGTTATATAAATGGAAACATATGTTGTATGTTATTGAAGTCAACTTTTTTCACTTGGACTAATTCCCTGAATATATGTACAAGTGGTTACATGATTCAGTGGCAGATTCCTTTTTATTGCTGTCTATTGTCCCACGGTATGTATGTCCTGTAGTTTTTTTTAAGCATTCACCAGCCATTCAGGGTGATTTCCATTTTTGGCTATTACAGATAGATCAAATATTACAAAGAATGCTGTTAACATTCATGTACAAGTTTTTGAGTGAACATAAGTTTTCATTTTCGGGATTAATGATCAAGAATACAATTACTGTGCCTATGTAGCCTTATACAAAAATGTCTAACTATTCTCTAGAGTGAATGTCCTATTTTACATGCCTACAAGCAACGCATGAGTGATTCACTTTCTCCAAATCCTCACCAGCATTCAATATTGTCAATATTTATTATTTTAACTATTCATTAGGTATGTAGTGATATTACATTTTGTTCTTCATTTGCATGTGTCCTCATGCCTAATGATGCTGAACATCTTTCCATGTGCTTACTTGTCATCTATATACCCTTTTCAGTGAAATGTCTGTGGCTCCTTTACCCATTTCCTAATTGGATATTTTTCTGTTCAGTTTTAACAGTTCTTTATATATTCTAGATACTGTTTTATGGTCAGGTATGAGGTTTGCAAATATTTTCTCCCAATCTATACTTTGAATTTCCTTTCTCTTCACATGGGCTTTTGAAGAGCATAAGACTTTAATTTTGATGAGATCAAATTTAGCGTTTTTTCCTTTTAATACATTGTGTTTTTGGTGTCAAATCTAAGAACTCTTTGCCTAACCATGGTTCCAGGAGATTTTCTCCTGTTTTTCTTTTAAGTTTTATAGTTTACATTGTAAATTTGAGTCTGTAATCCACTTGGAGTTAATTTTTATACAATGTACAGGTTTAGGTCTAGGATGACTGTCTCTCTCTCTCTCTCTCTTTCTCTCTCTTATAGAGGTCCATCAGCATTATTTGTTGAACTCCTCCTTTAACTGCTTTTGCACCTTTGTCAAAAATCTGTTCAGCATATTTATATGGGTCTATTTGTCTATTTCTGGGTTCTTTGTTCTATTTCATTGATCTATGTATTTAACCATCAGCCAATAACACTTATTCCACACTGCCTTAATTACTGTAGCTATACACTGAAATTTAAAGTCAGATTCCTCTTAATATATTCTCCTTTGTCAAGATTATTTTAGCTGTTCAAAGACCTATACCTTTTCATATAAATTTAGAGTGTGCTTGTTTATATCTACAAAGATGCTTATGGGGATTTTGATAAAAATTACATTAAACCAATAGATCAATTTGGAGAAAATTGACATCTTTACTATGCAGAGTCTTCTAATCCATGGGCATGGTACTTTTTGGTCTTGTTTTCCTTTTTTTAAATTTTATAATTTTAATCATACAGATTCTGTACATATTTTGTTAAATGTACACCTAGTAATTTCATTTTCCTTGGAGCCCTTGTAAATGGTTTGGTGCACTGACAGCACAAAGCCTGCTTGGGATTCTCTTTCTCTCTCTCACTATCTCTCTAGAGTTAAATAAACATTTAAAACTTTTTTTTAAAAACATATGTGTTGGAAATTTTTCAAATGCTTTTCCTGTGTCAGCTGATATGATCAGATGAATTTCTTCTTTGACCTGTTGATATTGTTAAACATATTGATTCTCAAATGTTGAACCAAACTTAAACACCTGGAATAAATTTCAGTTGGTCTGAGTATATAGTTCTTTTTATACATTGTTTGATTTGTTTTTAATATCTTTTATTTTTAATGTTTATTCATTTTTGAGAAAGAAAGAGAGAAAGTGTGTGTATGAGCAGGGAAGGGGTAGAGAGAGAGGGAGAGAGAGGATCCAAAGCAGGCTTTTCACTGAAAGCAGCAAGCCCAATGCGGGGCTCAAACTCACAAACCATGAGATCATGACCTAAGCCGAAGTCAGACGCTCAACCGACTGAGCCACCTAGGCACCCGTTTTATAATATCTTATTGAGAATTTTTATATCTAAGTTAATGAGGCATATTAGTCTGTGGTTTTCTGAGAAGTGTGTGTGTGTGTGTGTGTGTGTGTGTGTGTGTTTCTTCTGCCTTGTCTTTGTCTGGTTTTGGACTCAAATACTGGTCTCATAAAATAACTTGACAAGACTTCCTCTTCTATTTTCTTAAATGTCTGATAGAATTCTTAAGTTCCTTGAATCTATCCTTAGTCATTTATACTCCATTATTGAGCCCATTCAGCAAATTTTTATTTGTTATTGTAATTTTTAATTCTATATTTTCCTTTTGATTCTTCTTTATTACTTTTATTTTTTGCTGAAATTTAAGTTTGTTTCAAGAGAATTTATAATCGATTTTTGAAGTACTTGAGCAATGGTTAATTTAAAATATTTTCCAGGTATTTTACTTCCACCATATAATTTATCTTGGTGTTATCATTAGTTGATGGTCTTATGTCATTCAAGTTGTGATTTTCTTGGTTGCTAGTATGATTCGTAATTTTCAATTGCCTGTTGAAAACTTTGTCTACTATTTTAGAACTCTCTAGTTTCTATTAAAACCTCATATTTTAGTAGGTGTCTTAGTCTCTTCAGGCTGCTATAACAGAATACCATGGATGTGTTAACTTATAAAGAGTATAAATTTATTTTTCACAATTTAGAAGGTGATAAGGTCAAGATTAAGAAGACAAAAAGACTCTGTGTCTGATGATGGTTTACTTCATGATTCATAGACAGCTATAATTTTCACTGTGTTCTCACATGGCAGAAGGGGTGAGGGAGCATTCTGGAGTCTCTATAATAAGGGTCCTAATCTTATTCATAGGTCACCACTCTCATGACTAATCACCTCCCAAAGTCCCCACCACTATATACCATCACATTAGATGTTGGAATTTAGAATACAAATTCTGAAGGGAGGGACACAGACATTCAGTCTATACCAATGAGCCTGTTTGGGTTTAGCACACTGATCTTGATCTACTTTTATGGGCTGTGGTTCCAAAGACAACAGTTTAATTTTTAGGGCATTTAAGGTGTTATTTGGATCTCCTGAGTTTATCTGGTGCAACTGGAGGCTGACTGGTCTCTGCTGATGCCACGTATGGTGATGAAAGTTGTCTCTCAGTGTAGACTTCTGAGTATCTTAGTAGGGGAAGATATCACAAGGATATCTTCACAGGATGGTGTTGAAACCCCCTCCTAATGCTTCTGAAGTGCTTCACTGTCTGTGGGCAGAGAAAGAGGATCTCAGGTCCATGTGATGAGAGGCTTCCTAAGCCAGAATGCTTACTGTTGGTGGGTCTCTTTCTGGTTCTTCCTGTCTGTCTCAGTGTGGGTGAGGGAAGCATTGGGCTGGGGGTTCAAGGAAGTCTCCAGGACTGGGCCATTTGCTGTGACCAGGTCCCTTTTTCTGGTTCTGCCCCTCTGTCCTGCTCAATTTCCTTTGTAGAGTTTCAGCACTCATATAAAGATAGCAAGTATAACACAAGAGTTAAAAGTCTTAATTAGTTATTTAACAAATATTTTTAATATCTCCTGAGTTTTCAGCTCTATGTTGAGAATGTCACATTGTCAAAAAATTTCATTGCAGAAATTTTGTAACTTTGCAAAGAAATATTTCCTGAAATATATATGTACAATTTTTCTTTTTTGTTATATTATGCACTGAATTAACATAAATGCTTCATATTTACTATAATAGGTAGAACAGAAAAAATGTGTGTTTCTAATCATATTAATGGGACTGCCTAAGGATGCAATAGTATAAGTAATACAAAGCAAAGATACAGAAAGTCCAATCTTTATGATATAGCAGTGTACCTTATTTCATTCATAAGTCTCATTTATGATGTAAAAATGACTCTTTTATTTTTAACTCACTAAGTACTCACAGGTTCAATCATCATTTTCTCCCATAAAGAAAGATAAATTTCTGGGGCACCTGTGTGGCTCAATTTGTTAAGCGTCCAACTTTGGCTCAGGTCATGATCTTGTGGTCTGTGATTTCGAGCCCCACATTGGGCTCTGTGCTGACAGCTCAGAGTCTGGATCCTGCTTCAGATTCTGTGTTGCCCTCTGTCTCTGCCCCTACCCCACTCTCTCTCTCTCTCTCTCTCTCTCTCTCTCTCTCTCAATAAATAAATAAATAAATAATAAATAGAACTTCAAACAAATTTTTTAAAAAAGAAATTAATAAACAGACTTCTAAAACTGTTAAAAATACATCTCTTCTACATACTGTCAGAGTTTAAAAAAAATGTCATAGTAATTTGGGAGTAGGGCTTGACAGATAACCAACACGTTTTTATCCAAGGTATTAGTGTGAGGGGTGTGTGTGTGTGTGTGTGTGTGTGTGTTTAAGACACAGAGGTGGGCATGCTTTTTCTATTTAGCTAGAATTTACATGAACTTTTGCATTCTAATATAGTATATATCTGCATATTAGCATAGCCAGGTGAATGTTTTCAACAGTAAACCTGGCCATCTTCAGGATTTGCTGTGGGATTCTGCTTAAGAATATAAGATCCACCTCTCCAAATGATAAATCAACAGTAGTGAATATGAATGATCTGGAAAGTTCACTTGATAAAGCCTTAAAGAAAAGGATAGGAAGGGATAGGAAGAGGAAAAGAAGAAGCACTCAATAAATATTGGTGAAGTAAATGAGAGTTTTTCAACTAGGTAGTAACTCTGAAGCTAAATCATCTTGATTAAAGTAAGTTCTTCCACTCTTTACCTGAAACCTATGAAATAAGAATTTTTATATTTATTTGATAGATGATGAAACTATCATTTGAAAGGGCCCCTATATCACATAGCTATCAAAAAGAAGAGCCAGGAATTAACCCCAAAACCCAACTTCTAAACTCACAAACTATCTACCCTGATGTCACTATTTACAATAATAACAAGTGGTAGAAACCAATCAGAATCTAAGAGTTTGTTTACTTATGATCTTGATTTGTAATCATAACATAGTTTCTTTTTAGAAAATTTTATTTATTTTGAGAGAGAGTGTGTTTGTGCACGAGTAGGGGAGGGGCAGAGAAAGAGGGAGAGAGAACCCCAATGCAGGGCTCGAACCCAGGAACTGTGAGAACTTGACCTGAGCTGAAATCAAGAGTTTGAGGCTCAAACCAACTGAGCCACCCACGTGCCCTGATACTGTATTTTTCATAACTTTGTGGCCATAAAATACAAAATTGCCCATATCTTTGTCATATGCATTTTATTGTTACAAAGCAATGTTTAGATTGCATCTGTGTTCTAGTTTCCATGTTCTTATCTCTGATGAAAATTTGTTTCAAGTTATGCTGACTAATGATTTCCACAAGGGGCTTTGAACAAGACTTCTCTCTCCAGGTAATTATATGCTAATCTATGTGTCGCAGGACCCTTTGCCTCCCCCCTTTCCAGGCTTTCTCGTATTTTCAGGAGGCCAATCATAATCCCATTCAAATAGCATGGCAGTGGCACTGAACAGGGCAAGAGTATTTGTTTATAAAATTACTTACCACATGGATTTGGGAAAACTTTGTCTCAAAGAACTAGTTAGTGCCTGTCTCCTAAAAAGCACTCTAATAACAGATGCCAGAAGTAGTTGATGGTGGTAGTGGTGCCAGAACTAGTAGGCATAGTATTACTGGGGCAGAAGCAACGTCTGGAGCCCCAACCACCTGAAAGCTGAGCAAGGCTGGTGTTTGATTAGGACTATTAGATTATGCTACAGAAAAAATGAGTAACAAAAAACCTCAATGGTTTAATCAAACAAAGATTTATTGCTCACATAATATTTTTTTATTTACTTGGTTTTTGAGAGAGAGAGAGTGCAAGTGGAAGAGAGGGCAGAGAGAGAGAGAGAGAGAGAGAATCTCAAGCAGGCTCCACGAGCCTGATGCCTGACGCAGGGCTCCATCCC
Source organism: Panthera uncia (assembly GCF_023721935.1). Lineage (NCBI taxonomy): Eukaryota > Metazoa > Chordata > Mammalia > Carnivora > Felidae > Panthera > Panthera uncia. The sequence continues at coordinate 108,059,278 of NC_064811.1, read as the reverse complement.
ACAAACCAGGAGATCATGACCTGAACCGAAATGAAGAGTCAGATGCTTAGCTGACTGAGCCACCCAGACGTCCCTCATGTTTTAATACAAGTGTCTGGGCAGAAGGGTAGATATTCCTGACCATAAAAATTAACCAGGGACTCAGGCTCACAGGTAGCTTCTCACAGTGAATGCCTCCTTGCTGGCAGGAGAGACACAAGGGACACGAAGAGTTATGTATTGGCTTTTAAAACTTCCACCAAGATGAGAGACATAATATCTGCTCACATTTCATAGGCCACAGTAGGTTGCCTGTCAATGCTTAAATTCAAAATAATGAGAAGTAAAATCCTACCCTGTGGCCAGAAGGTGGAGAACCAGTACGTGCACCAGCAGCCCTGATCATGAACTAGTTGGTAATATCTGCAGCTGTTACACTTGTTCCATCTTAAAAGCATTTCTTTCCTTGAAGAACCATTATGAGTTTAGAACCTTGCAAACTACATCAGTTTGTTACCACTTTGAAATAATTAACAAGATACTTGCCCCCTCTGCCACATGACCAAAAAAGAGAATAACTACGTATATGCACCGAAACACATAATGGTAGTTTACATGCCACTGTAGGTTTCAGTGACACATCATCATTGCACATTTTGGACTTTCAATTTGTCATGTTATCATATATTGCTCACATGAATATACCTTAGAATTTTCTGAAGAAAGAAGATATAAACTCTATCTGAAGAAATGATGATCTATTAAGGAGGAAGGACTAAGACAGAAACAGCAATGATACAAGTTGAATATGGAATGGCATTTGGGCCACAGGAAGAACGCTCAAGTTGGCTGTGCTGGAAAGCAGTGTTCCTGAGAGCTTGAAGGGTAACTGGGATGTTGACAGACAGTAATAACTGCTAAACTTTTACTATGTTTACTGTGTGCCAGGACCTGCTTTGTGTCATTTATTCTATTATCTCACTTATTACTCATTGTAAACTTCATGTTATAATTTAGGGACAAAGATACCGATTCTGACGCACCACACAGTTGGTAAGTAATAGAGCTGGGATTCAAAACCATTATATTCCATTCTTATCCTGTTGAAATGATACCTGAAAGAGAAATTGGGGAGAAATGTACAAATGGGGAATGTGTGACTATGTTCTGGGAGCAATGCTGAGGCCAGTTTACTGGTATATAAGATATTTTTTAAAGGGAGTGAGCAACCGGGTTTGAAATAAAAATTTGGGTCATATACATATAATAACATATCTTATCAAAGTCACTGAAGCAGGAGAAAAGCATAGAAAAGTAATGTTTGATGAATGTGAAAGTGTTTTTTTAAACTAGTAGAAGGAGTTGTCTCATATGACTTATTTTGAAAATCCAAAATTTATAATATGGGTAATGACCAGGTTCTAGAGTGAAGTCCCTCTTTACTTTTTATCCTTATCACTTACTCCAAACCTTGTCAGAAAGATTTGCCTGAAATCATAGAAATATAGAAATATAGTATATCTCTATAAGAAAAGGAGTTTTAGGGGGTTGTTTAAATTTCTGAAATAGTTTATTAGCATGCATCATGGTAAATTTTCACAATGATATATATGCCAACCTTTTACTAGAAATAGACTATCTTGTACTTTTGCATTAATCTTTCTAATGACGTTGTTTCAGGGGATAATGAGACCTTTTGTTTGGCTTAATGTTCTTTTAATTTGAGAGAAAAACATTTCACCTTACTCTATTTTCCATCTCAGTAATATCTGACAGACGGTGTAGAGATCATGAATGTGGCAGTTTTCATGTGTATGAAAAAGGCTTGGCTTTATCCCATATCTTCTGTGCCAACCAAACATGCCAGTATTAAATTCCCAAATAGACCATCAAGACCATATGCCTAATTAAATATGACTGGTCTGCTAGTGTCCTCATTATCATTATTTTAAGAGAATATTGGCTTGAGTGTATGTATCAGTAAAGCTGAATTAAGCTATTAGGGTTTGAACATTAATTTGAGTTAGTACCTCAAGATATTTTATTTGTCCTTAACTTTGGCACTAATAAAACTATGTCCTTGGCACTAATGACATAAAACATATCTGTAAAATAGAGGTTAATTATACAATTTGCAAACTCATTTCTACCTTACAGAGCTATATATTTCATTCTTAACTAAATAACTAGTACCTTGCCTATTTACTTTGAATTTCAAGGAAAATTATTTTTCTTAATGGACTAGCCATATGTTTAATTTATACATATGCAAATATACTATGTATATCACTACCCACACCATATAAGAAGGGATATTTTAATATCAAAATATGGAATAACCACAGATACAATTAGGAATCAGAAATTTAAATTAAATGAAATAAGTGTGCTGTGTTGCCTTTATTGTTTTTTTTTTTTCTTTTTCTTTTGCTACTGATTTCACAAATGGGCAATTTTAGTACCAGTCTTGGGACAAATATTTGACCTTAATGTATTTTTGGTTGAAACAAAACAAAATCTATGTTCACATTTCTGCATGATTTATATGATTAATGTTGAATAAAAGGGCTTATAATGAGTTAACTCAAATAATCCAAGGGTGAGTAAAAAATAAATACATGAGTCAATTGTGAATAAGTAATATAAAGAAAGAAATACTTCTGACTTTTTTCACTGATAAATCCAGTTTCTACTCAAATACTTGATACCTAGTAGATGTTCTAGAAACAAGATCTGAATAAATAAATGAAGGAAGGAAGTTCCAGTGGAATGATGGATCCTGCATTTCTATTAAAATGCTTAAATTCTAGCATGGTATAGTATAAGACTTGGGTGCTCTAAAAATTTTTTTATAGTTTATTTGTATTTATTTACAGAGAGAGAGTGAGAGACAGAAAGAGAGCACAAGCAGGGAGGGGCAAAGAGAAGGAGATACAGAATCCCAAGCAGGTTTCATGCCATCAGAGTAGAGCCCTAGGCAGGGCTTGAACCCACAAACTGTGAGATTGTGACCGAAGCCAAGATCAAGGGTTGGACACTTAACCAACTGCGCCATCCAGGCATCCTGGGTGCCCTAAAATTTCTAAGTTGTCTTCTAGTAGAAACTTATAGCTATGCATAAACTAATAACTAAACATTTTATTGGTTGATAAATGTAAAAAATGTTTCAAATGATTAAAGAATACACTTTAGGTGATATAAATGAACTTCGACATTTCATGAAGTGGACAGTCACCATTTTAGCTGAAAGTGGGTGGAAGGCAGAAAGTTTTTATAGGCTAAAGAAAAAAGAATAGGGAAAAGAAAAATAGAAAGTGCTGGTGGGGCCACACAATCAACCTTGTTTGGGGTGAGAAGGAACAAGAAAATAAGTATAGAGCCCAGTGTTGGCTTGTTGTTTGGGGATGGCCAGTCAAGTAGAGCATTTATGAGACACCAAAGTTATCTAACATTTAGTTTGGTGAAGTGACACCCCCAGGGCAGGAGCAGCTAAACAATTATTTTAATTGTTTTAATTAAAATTGTTTAATAAATGATCTAAACAATTATTTTAACAAAATATTTCTTAAGATTTAAGATTTCAACTATTGAAAATATTCATGAGTTGATTGATTTAGTTAGCATTTATTTGGCGATACTAATATGACTGTACATAAGAGTTGCTCAGATCTTGGAAAAAAGACTCTGAATATTGATAAACAATATAAAATACAAAATACAATATAAAATACAAAATACAAAAGGATTTTAAACTGTTGAGCGTTTGTTTTTGTATCAGCTGAAACTGTTTATTAAGCTGTAAGGTGAGGGACCTTAAAAAAAATAAATAAATAAAATTTTTACCATAGGCTAAATGGAATTGTCACAGGTTCTCAACTAACTGCTATACAAAGTCGAACATTAGCATTTCAAAATGAGAACATTACCTGATTGAGTGAAAGGTTGAGAGAAATCAGATCAAATGGAAGTTTCCTGAATAGAATACCAAAATATAGATGTAAAGAAACAGTATGTATCACTAGTGAATAAAAAGAAACAAGAACATGACATTTATTGTACACAAAACTCTCCAAAGAGATGTTTTGAGAATAAGGAAAAAAAAAAAAAAACGCAAATCAAATAATTTGAATACTTTAATGTTGCTTTCTCTCTTATTTGGAGAAATAGTTAAAATGTTTTCAATGAGTTTAGATGAGATGATATATATTCAAAAAAAGATACACATCAGGTTTTTTTGTCATTGTTCTTTTCCTGAAACTTGATATAATCTCTGGTTCACGAATCAATCACCTTTATCCTTCATTCCTGAATCTTTAGAGCAGAACAAAGCTTTGCATTACAATGGCACTGAATTGGCTATGTGGCAATGATAAAGCCTGCAATGCAGGACTAGGGAGCCCTGCTCAGAAAGGGAATGTGTAGGATTTAAGAATGTTGGAAACAATAAAGTTGTTTTTATTGCCAGCCTCTCTATAGCCAGCAACATTGGAGAACCAAAGGTAAAAATAAATTAGAAATTTATATTCCTGTATGTGTATTTATTTATTTTTAATTGCCCTCTCCCTTCTCCCAGGAAAATGCATTTTTTCCAGTGTGGATGCTAATTATCAGGTCTTAACTATAATAATGATAATGATGATAACAATAATAACAATATGAGTAACTGAATAAATGGTTTACACATTACCTGATTTAACTCTCAAATATATCTTAAGTATGTTTAATTATTGTTAACATTTTACAACCAATGAAACTGACGTCCAAGATAATATAGGATATAACCAAAGTTACTCAGGTTATGAACATAGCTTTGTTTGACCCCTAAGCATGTATTTTCAACCTCCATTCTAGACTCTTACACTGTAATCCAGAATGGTTTCTTAAAGGAGACTCTGCTGCTCTTTTAGTGCTGCCAAATGTGTGTGGCTAAACCCTGAATGGATTCCTGATTCAGTGGATCCTGTACATTTTACACAGGCTCATGATTTTTTATTGTGTGTGTAATCTAGGTTCTCCCATCTCACCTGACATCCTCCAGATAATATAAATTCATTCACTTAATTTAGATATCCTTAACATAATAGAATAACTTACACTTAGTAGGCAGAAGTGTACTTTTACTTCTGCTTACTATATAATAGGTTGACATTTGTTAAGTGTTGACTATGAATGAAGAACTCTTCTAGATAATCTGCGTGTATTAACTCATGAAGTCCTTCCAACAACTCTTCAAGGCAGAGAGGGCCAGCTTTATGGATGCATGACCTGTACAGTTGCACAGAGTTTCATGCTCAGATGGGCCTAGACTTGGTGGAATGATATGCCATCATCATTTTGATATTCTACATATCAATGAACATGTGCTTTTAAAGTCTAATGGGACATTGAAGCATGCACAAGAACCAAGAAGTTTCATGCAATAGGCAGGCTCCATTTTTTTGCTACCTTATTTGTAGACGCCTTTCACGATGTCCTAAGAGTATAAAATTCCAGTGGACCCACACTGCCAATGAAAGGTCAGGAAAATTCAAACCAGGTGCAAGGTAAGTAGGTTACATCTACCATGGGGTGAACAGAGGTGCTGATAGCGCTGAGAGCCCATGCATTGTCTTCAGACCAAAACTAACTTCAAACCCAGAAGGAAGGTAATGACATTTCAAGAAACATGAACAACCGAGGAATTCTATCAGTATTTTTTCTTACTCATGTCACATTTCTGTTATGTTAAAAGGGTGATATAGAAAGGAGGAGAAAGATAGGGCAAAACATTTTCCCTTTTGTCCTTCCTTACTTATCAGCAAGCTATAGCTAAAGAGAATTGGTAGAATGTGTGCCTATCAAGAAGTAAAATAAAAACAGGTGAGTTAGTTTCGTGCAGTGTTTCTATTCTTTTGGTAAGAGCAAAATACATATGCATGTATGAGCTACGGAATAAAAATTGTGTAATATTTTTATTACAATGATTCCATATACAGGTTAAATATTCTCAAATTCGTATATAAACTGGCGTTGCATAACATAAAGACGAATGACATAATTTGTGCTAATAATTTAAACGTTTATTTTTTCTGTACTTAAAATGGTTATAAACAGGATATAAAAAATATCCAGACAAGTTCAGAGACATAGATTATATTTTTTTAAAAAGCATTAGATTTTAGTACCTTTAATGACATTGTTTTTTCCTGCTTGTCAAACACAGGGCCTCATATTTTCATTGTGTAATGGATCTTGCGTATTATTCAGCTAGCCCTGTAGGGAAACGTTACTATTATCATTTCTATGTTACAGATGAGGACACTAAGCCCCAGAGAAATCAATCAACTTGCTCAATGTTAAACAGCTAGTAAATAAAGGAAGAATTTGAGCCAGGCAGTAAAGTGTCAGACTCAATAATCTAAACCACTATATCAAACAGCATAGTATAGTGGAAATAACACAGTATTTAAAATCATGTCTGGAGATAAGTCCTTGCCCTTCTGCTTAATCTCTGCAAAAGTCACTTAAAGTTGCTCTGATACACAATTTTACGCGCTCGCGCGCGCGCGCGCGCACGCGCACACACACACACACACACAAGGATTCTTAATACTTATCTCATAGGTTTGCTAAGATGTGCAAATGAATAATGTATGTGAAAGCAATTTAAAACCGGGGAAGCACTATGCAGATAATAGTTACAAGAGTTGGGCTATTTTGAATGTTTACATGCCGCCAACTTGCATGTAAATAAAATGAACCTTTTAGGAAATAATTACTATTCGGGCATTATTGCCAAAAACCCAGGACAACAGGCATTTCAAAAAACATGCATATTGAATAGAAAAATGAAATAAATTATCCCTGTCATTCGGTTTGGATAATTAATACACACATTATTTGCAAGAATAATTCTGGTGAATACCTCTCCCTTTCATCCAACACTTTATACTACCTGAATAAGGATTCTGACAAAAATCTAACTCTAACTCAAAACTTCACAGCTAAATCAGAATGCCTCTCAATAAATTTTCACTTTTCTTTAATAAAATACATTCTTAAGTAGGATCTATAGGCTCACTCTTGTACTTAAATGCAATATTTTGTGGATCAGATGCCCATGCTTCCACATTTATATGATATTTAAATAGATATCATCAAGGAAAGTTTACTCATCACCTATTCAGTACATGACACCAGTAAGAATTTTCTTCACTTTTTAATTTACTTATTTATATGGTTTCTCACCTGAAATGTGGAAATTATGTTTGAACTAATGATTAATTTAAAAATTTTTAAACTTTTAAAAAACATACTAAAATTTCAAACTTTTTCAATGGAAAGAAGAGAACCTGTGAATGTTGAACTCAGTTCAGCTCTCTGCTTAATTTAGTCCACTTTGTAAGACAAAAATTAGAAAATGGGAGGAGCTCAATTTATAAATGCAAATGAAAAATGAATTAAAAGCTTCTGGTGGAAAGAGCTTGAAGGTCTCTCTTTGAAAACATTATTATTTTCATTTTCTGGGGAAACAAACCACACATTCTAATTCTCAGAGCAGAGAATGTTAGTATTTTTCCAATGACAAGAAGAAAAATTTTCCAACTTTTCAACTGCTCCTGCCATAGGTGTGAGAACAGAAACTTTTACTGGCAAATTCCTGCAAAGCTGACTTTTTCTTTTATTCTGAGGAAAGTTCCTTTCATTAACTACAGGGAATAAAATGAAAATGACTTTGGTCTTGTCCTTTCCATGCTTTAACAAACATTAAAATTGAGTCTATCCAAAATTCTGTCAGGATAATTTGTACTTTCTGAGACAACATCCGTAAAGTTAAATGGTACTGATTTTCTGTGATTTCAAGAATGAATCCCTTGAGTTAAAATTAACTTTGTGTCTTTTTCTATTTACACTTATGTCTAATTCACTGATTTTTTTTTTTTTTTTTTATTTGTTAAAATTTTGGTTTTTCATTTTTTTTTTTGGTCTCTCTGAGTCTTTGCTCTAGATATGGCTTTAGGTATTATTTTTCCATTTCTATGAATAAAAACATGAAATGATTTTATAATGTATCTTCAAAATATTCTGTTTCACATATTTACATGACTTAATTCTCACAATAACCCTTTAAAAGAGTGGATATCAAGATTGTTATTATTACACTTGAAAAAACACTCAAATAAATTCATCACAAAACAGCACACATTTAGTAAGAGATGAACTCGACAGATACAAGTGCATATGTATATGCTTTCAACACTAGCATTTCACTCCTCCCTGCTGCTCCAAGGTTGATCCATCTTTTGGAATGTCTGTATTTCTTTCTGTCTACTTCAATCTTGGTAGTTCTCTTGTTCTCACTTTCTGTAAATGTTGTTTGTGCTTCCTCTGATTTTTTTCTTACTTTCTCATTTTTCTTTTTTCTTACTTTTTAACCTTGTTGTATCTTTATCTGAGCTAGCTTTATAATAAATCTGATAGCATTTTAGGTACCCTGTTACCATTTTTAAAGCACGAAAGGAGACTCCCCCCCATGTTTGTTGTTACCAAATGTATATACCTGATACATTACATATATAAAATGCATATATGAATGAGTTATAAGTTTTTGACTTGTAAGACTTCATGCTATTTCTCCCCTTCTGCATTTCCTTTTTTTCCTTTCTCTTTCTTTTAAACTTCTTTCCTTAAACTCTGCTTTAAGATTTATTTTGCAACTACTCTGCATGTATATATATATATCAAGAAAGAGAATCAGCTTCTGGATCAGTATAATTACAGACACACATATTTAAGGATAAAAAATGAATGATTCAGAAAACGAAACAAAAAATAATCAATATTTTCCCTTTTAAAGTTCTACTTTTGGAAATGGTTTATGCTCAGAAAGACTTCCAAGCCTAAATATTTAAAGACCTTTTATTTTCAAAGTCTCTTGTTCTAAAAATAAGTGGTGACTCAAAGAATAAAAAGTATCAGCATGCTAGAGTACTGTTTCTTCATCTTTCTTCCACTGCAATATTTAGTTTATTGTCTTAGCACCTCTGTGTGTATTTATAAATAAAAAGAATAATTACAGGTCACAAAAGAATACAACAAATAGTGTGTTCATTTACAAAGAATGGAATGATTACTCAGTTAAGCTATCACTGCAGGAAGGTAGAAAATAATACGTGCAATATGCATGTGAAATGCATCTCTACTTTTCCAAGCTTCTGCTGTCTTTTCATTTGCATCTCTATGTAAAAGATACTGGTTGCAGAAATAGAGAGCCACATTAGACAAGCCTGCATAGCTGCTGGGCAAGTAAAGTTTATTAAAACCTTAGGGTAGAGAGCTAAAGAACATGCTCAACTTTTCTAATGTCACGGGAACCAATGAAACAAAGTAAGTATATTCATTCTATCTTTTCTAATTCACACCTCACACAAACCTATATATTATATTTCAGGAGATGGGATGGATTCTACAGTTGTCAAGTACAAATGGATATATCTGCATGTGTATACATATATTTAGCAATTAAAATTGTTAGTGAAGTATGGACAAAAGTCAAGCATAAAGACTCTTGTATTAAAGGCTTCTCCACATTTTTGGTACTCTGTAAAGATACTTCCGTGTGGGCAAGTTCTCAAATTAGAATCATAGAGACTCCAGCAAAAAAAAAAAAAAAAAAAAAAAAAAAAAAAAAGAAAGAAAGAAAGAAAGATAGTGAAATACTATTTTAACTAGTCACACTGGAAATTTTTCACCCAGTTTTTGGCATTTTTTGAAAATCGATGACTTAAACACAGTTTATCCATTCCTGTAAGTAATGAGCATTGATTAAGAATTGTATAGCTTTGGGGAGGTGCCTGGGTGGCTCACTAGGGTAAGCATGGGACTCTTGATTTCGGCTCTAGTCATGGTCTCACGGTGGTGATTGTGGGATTGATCTCTGTGCTGGGCATGGAGCCTGTCTGAGATTCTCCCTCTTTCTCTCTCTCCCTCGGCTTCTCTCTCTCTCTCTTTCTCCCAAAAAAAAACCCCACAAAATATAACTTTGGATACCGAGTTGGGGCCAGGAACCTGTCACAGAAAATGAAACATGTAAAGAATTGTATAGTGTCTTGGGCAGAGTTATATTCAGTAATGGTTACTGCTGCATTTAGTATTATTACTTTTTATGTTGTTATTATTAACTTATTGTTAGAGGTCATCTCCATGTATGATTCTTTGTGAAAATATGTATAAGGCTTATAGCTATGTGGCTACTCAACGAAAATAGGCACATTGTGTTTCCCATTGATTTGCCATCATTTCATGTATTTTTGTATCTTACCTGTCCCCTGTGGTCAACAATGTGGTATCTGGAGCCATGCTGTCTGAGTTGGAATCTCAGCCCTGCCACTTATAAATTGTATGCTCTTGGGCAAGTCACTTAATCTCTCTGTCTCAGATTTCCTCTGTAAAGTGGAGATAAAAATAGTACCTTCTACAGCAGATATTCATGAGGACTCAGTGAGTTAACATATGGGATGTTAGAGTAGTGCTTGGCACTGAGCATCAAACAGCTCTTAGCTATCTTCTGTCTCTATGCCTCGTTTTGTGTTTTAAACTCTTATCAAGAGAGGTGATAAAGGCAATATGTACAAAATGAAAAAATTAAATTACACATGTAATACCTTGGAATTGTCTGCATCTGTTATACGTTGCTTTCCTCGTAATGGCAAGTAAACAAGCACATCATACATTGAATTGTATCGATGCACGTGCACGGCATTTTTAAATTTTCCCATTGCACAGAGACATGTAAGTGGATTAATAGAGGGAAAATAATTATTTTATGCACAAAGTCACTGTGGAAAATATTTTTAGTTCTTTGAAGTGTTTTTCCCCCTCTCAACTAATTATCAAGTAGCTGCCTGATTGCTGATGATTGATGACTGATGGAGAGGAGGTTCAGCAGGTGCTAATAGTTTGGTTAGCATAAGTGGTTCTGAGGAAGGAGCTGCATATTTTTGAGGCAGACAGAGCTACAGAACATTCTCTTGAGGGTGGTGATTTGGAGGGTACATGTAGAATTTGTGTTACAAATGAAAAGAGTGGGATCTGAAGATTGTCTTAAATGTAATTGCTAATGATAATAATAGTTCTGCTTCTGACGATGATGCATAAAAAGGGTATTTTAAACTTTCAGGAGACAAAAGAAAGTCAAAAGAAACTTAGAGACAAACCACACTTCCCTAATCTGATATTTAAAAAAAAAGTAAAACCTGTAACTACATAGTTTTTTTAAAAAAATGACACATTTTGGGTGTTAAGCAAATGATAATTTTGAAATAAAAAATAAGTGAAGTATAAGTATTAATAAACTGTGATTTCTTTATTAAAAAGCCTATTATTTTAATAGAAGTCTGTTCAATTAAAATTTCAACATACACGTAAATGTTCTTGGAAATTTTTTTCCACTCAGTGGTAATTTTCTCATTTGGTTGAGGCATTCTGAAAGAAAGATGAAATTCAGCAGGGACAGCTAACAATGGGAAAATACCTGTCACATGTAGAGGACGTGAGTGAGAGCCCGTAGGGGTACCTATGACCCTGTCTGCGTCTCAACATCTCCATGGAGTTTCTGAGGGTCCAGACAACACAGGAAAGAATAGGAACATGAGAGTCAAATCTCCACACCCAGCTGCTACAGCAAGGCTGAGTTGAAATATGTGGCCCCAAGCCAACTGAACAGCATTTACCTCCTCTCGAACCCAAATCTAGATCATATGATTTCCACATGGTGTCTTGGGGGCATATAGGAAAAAAGTCAAGAAAATGAAATTTAACAAAGTGGAGGTGAGGAAGGAGTTGTGAACAAAATGACCTGATCTACTAGCCATGCACCAAGCTATAAGCAAAAGAAATGTAGAAAGACAAGATAACGGTAGCTATTCTACCCTGAAGATTCAGGCCTTGCTTTGCTCCTCCTACCATATGGAAAGGGAGGAATGCAATAGAAGGTGTTCATCTTTCAATCATCAGTAAAGTTGACTACTAGTAAGGCCAATTAGCCTCTGACAAACTGTCAGCAATCCCTCTCCCAGAACATGTACCTGAGAACAATCTAGGAAGAACGAGCTGTAACACCCCCTCTCATGGCTGAGCATGATTTTTTTCACCAATGGCATGTATTCCTTTCCTCATAGGACTAGAAGACATAGTTGGGGCCGAGATTATAATTAATGGAAGGATCATTGGCTAAATTCAACTGAACACTTAAGATATTTCAGACACTCTTCTCAGCAAATAAAATGAATTACCAATTTTATTTTCACAACGGCTTCCTGTAATAAGTGTATTTTTGCCCCATTTTACAGATAAGGAAACTCTGGTACACAGAGACTAAGAAACGTGATCAAATTTTTATCAGGTAAGTGGTGGAACCAGAACTTAGTTTGATTCAAAGCCAACTTTTTAAAAATTATGTTCTACTGTGTCCCATAATTACATAAACAAAGGTTAAATCCCAGATGCTATGTTATTCTAGGAAAGTTACATACAGAGGGGAATTCCATTGTTTGTCCAAAAGAGTTACTGTGAGAATTATATTAAGTCACCTACAAGCCCATCTCTGTAGTCATGTTTTTTTTTTAACCTCTATAATGCTCTTTTTTAAAGTTTTTATTTAAATTTCAGTTAGTTAACATTATTTATTATTATTTCAGATGTACAATATAGTGATTCAATACTTCCATGTAGCACCCAGTGCTCTCATTAACTTCTGTAGCTCTCTTAACTGCCAAGGGTTCTTTGCTTACTTGTCCTTCACCTAACAGTCCTTTGTTAAACTTACTTCAGATGTGTTCATTGCTCTTTATGAAAACATTGATAAACAAGTTTCTTGATTCTATTTACCTTTTCACAAACACATTGATTATATCTCCTAACTTCAGCTGAAATTTGACCACTTCTAGAATTTTTCAGTTAAATTTCCTTTTTATTGCTAAATTTCTTCACCATGAAATCTCAAAGTAGGGACTATGGAAAGTACATATATATATATATATATATATATAGTGTGTGTGTGTGTGTGCATATACAATAGCATATGTGTATATATATTTATATATGGAGAGAGTATATATATAGTACATATATAGAGTACATATAGAACACTATACCTATAGTACTTATAGAGAGACTACATATATTGTAGTCTTTATTGTATTATATTATATGTTAATGTATATTTTTATTTTCAATCTTCCCCAAATGTCAAGAAAGTCTGTGAGTATTCATCAGGGTATCCCTAAAGAATAGACTAATTATTTAGGGATCTTCAAAATATATTTGCTGGATAAATGAATGAAAACTGAATCCATATATATATATGTATACACACACACACACACACACACACACACATATATATACACATGTATATTTATATATTTATTTATATATAAAGGATTTATATATAATTTTTAATTTATATTTTGCATTTATGTTTAATTTATATTTTATATATTTAAATTTTAAATATATATATATTTAATTTATAAAGGATTTATATATATATATACACAAATATATATATGTATATATATATATACATCTTTTTATAAATCTTAAGAAGGGAAAATGAAGGAGAAGATGCACCACTTCCTAGCATTTATCTCCATAAATATGAAGAAACCCCAATAGCATATAAAAAGTCAATTTGTTTCATCTAGCAAAGCAAAGAACACTGGCGTCTTTCATATTGCTGTGCTTCAGATCTTTAATTTTATGAAAAGCACACCTAGGTCTAATTGCATCCAATTAAGATAAAATCAGAATACATTGTTGATGTTATTGACTTCATAAATCTAATGCTCAATTACAAAATGACTCCAAACCACTGCCAAGATCTAGACAACTGTTGCCTCTCTTAGAATGTCTTTTGCAAAAACAGCCTACATTTTAAATCACTTTGTATGCAATGAAGGTCAGCTGTCTATAGTTAATGGAATGTTTTCTTGCAGGATAATTTATGTATATTGCCTTTCTTTCATCAGAACATTTTTGGCTACATATGGCCTGATATTGAAGTGTCTCTTTATTTCTCAAAACAAATGTTTTACTGAATAAAACCTTGACTTTAAAAAAATGAAAAAGTGAAGTATTCTATAAAATTAAAACTTAGATATAAAATTATTAACAATTATTTGAATAATGGGCATGCTTTTATTTCAAAAATCAGAAAATTTTCAGAAAAAATTAAGAAGACATTTTTGTATGATATGAAACTGGACAAGGGATTATTCAAGCTATGGATTAGGAGAACTTTTGGTTTTTGAAATAGGAAAAAGATGAAGTCTAATAAATTATAACATATCTATAAGAAAATTCATATTTTACAAGTAAAAGCTACTGAAGCTTTATGAAGAGAAGCATTTCTGAAGCTTCACTTACCTGAAATGTATGACCACCCCACTTATAACAATGTGGGACTGAGCCTGGTGACCTCTCCCATCAAGGATCCATTTCTGAAGTCAGTGATGTGGGATGATCAGCTTTCAAATGCCAGATCAACCATCTACTGTTTATTGGATATTAGTTAAGTTTCTCAACCTATTTTATAAAATGCAGATATTCACATTTTTGGATATTCCTAAGGCTCCAGTGGACACATACCTATGGCATATCTAAAATAGCACCTAGCTCATAGTACTTACGTTTTAAATGTTAGCTCATACTTTCTTTTATTTCTGAAACACTTGTCCCTGCAAGTATTTTTCCATGGCATGAGTAAATTGGCAACATAGTCAAACATCAAAGCCCTGTGGGCTTGTCTCAAATTGTATCCTGACTTACATGAAAAACAGCAAGGGTTTTAGGGAAATAAAGATAAATATGTCATTACCCATTTCAGTATTTGTTATTTATATTGTTCTGGACAAGCTATTTATCATGCCTAAGACTCATTTTTCTTTTTCTTTTTCTTTTTTTTTTAACCATCTACTTATCTAGCATGTACTATTGTTTGATTATAATTCTGTAATCTTCCCTTACCTTTGTAGATTAATTCCAAGCAATATTATAAAGGAAACAGACCAATAAGCATGAACTAAACTGCTATTACAGGAAAAACGTTTATTTTTACCAAATAGGAGAACTTGAGTTGTTTATACTCTGACAATATAATACTAAAAAAAAAACCCTTATTTGGATTTGTAGCATTTGCCAATTTCTGTGGTATAAATTATAAATACATCCACCAAATGTAATTTTAAGCAATTATAATGCTGTCAATGAACATGAAATTGGAAAAGGATGCATACAATTGGCTCTCTTAGGCCATTATGAGTTAGCTCCAACATACCGCTTTCTATACAGTAGAGGATTCTTAGCTTGTGCTCCATGTACAAAGTAACTTTCCCTAGGGGTAACAAAAAACCTTCCCCATCACAACATCCACAGAAAAATTCATGATTCCACAGAGTCTGCAAAATCTGGAGTAACAAGTTACACAAATGGCTCAGATTTAGTCCTATTATCTAAAAATCACTTTGCAGAGTATAGTAGAGTGGAGAGATAGTATTTTGTAGAACTTAAATGCTGAAAATCTGTTTTTAAATATTCTACTTAGAACAAAATCAAGGAGAAGATGTGGAGTAAATAATAAGAAACTGAAAGCAAGGATTGGGCGTCAAAACACACACTAGAGAGTGTAGAACAAGATAAATATAAACTGGAGAAAAAGAAAAACAGTTTGCATTGTATCAGCATTTCTAAGACTTTGATGTGCATACAAATCAACTGTGTCTCTTGTTAAATGCAAAGCCTGATTCACTAGCAGTTGGAAGGGGTCTGAGATTCTGCTGCTTCCAATAGCTAAAACTGATTCCTCTTCTCTTACAACCAACCACGTTTTGAATAGCAAGGTATGAGATTATTTTAGCCACCTTCAGTTCTTCAATGATAAGAAAATAAAAACTTACTCTAGAAAAAAAATGCATAGTAACTAAACAACACTGAATTGTTTTTAGAAAATGAAAATTCAGTCATTCTTATAGGGTATAAATACGATAGGGAAGAGGTTCTTTATCTATTAGTTTGTTTGATGACTTATCTAGGAAGCAATGCCAAATAGTTTGGAAAGCGGCAACAATTTTGGTGAGGTTGAGAGGGAGGGAGCCAGCTCTGTTCTCTGGAACTTTTTGAAGGAGGCCATCTTTAGCTCATATTGTAATATATTTCAGGAGCTGTACGGATGAAGAAAATCTGGATGTCCAGAAGGTGACAGGTATGAAGGTATGAAGGTGAAGGTATGAAGTGAATCTCCCCTAACTGCTCAGCAAAAAAGTACACGTCAGCTTATTTTCCTCCAGCCTCGACCACAGAGTTAGGAACTGTGGACATCTTTCGATAAAGCACTGTGCTCCAAGTCCACTTATGGCATTGTAAACAAAGACATCCAGGAAAATTCTCTTCCAAAGAATATGATGTCTCAAGTTTCTGCCGGGGCTTCAACAGTTGGTATCAAGTATTTTAGCATGTGATTCATCCTCACATGGAATTTCAAGAAAATTAAGTTCTAAATATGTGAGTTCAGGCTGCTGTTCTTGACAGATTAGTCTCCAAAGAGCATCTCCTCCATATTTTGCTGTATAATATTTTGAGATTTAACATATGCAATTCCTGCTTTCCTTTTTCCTCTCTTTAAATAAATAGCATATTCGGTACTTAGGGACAGTATGTAGCCAGGAAGACTGCTGTGATCCAATTGGAACCTGTGGCAAAAGGAAAATCAGTCATACTGATCCTGTCTGTATTTAAAACTTAGAATCTTTGTTTATGCATTTTTGCATTTATTTTGATTTGTAAAATTTCATTAAATATTAATCTTTAGGACTGAGATTTTTGGTGTCCTCTTAAATTTTGTACCTCACTTATCTCTATTAGCCAGATGGAAAAACTCTAAGACCTCCTGGTTTGGGTTTTACAAAAGTCTAAGCTTATTGCATAAGATGTAGCTTCTAGAAAGACATAAAGAAGATATTGAAAATTTTCCTACATGAGTGGGAAAGAAAATCCTTGAGCCATGGGAAGTAAATGGCTCTGTGTGTTTTCCAGCAGCTTGGTTGCAGGTTTTAACCCCAGCAATACTCTTCCTACAGGAAGCAAATCCTAAAAAGAAATGGATTTTTGAACTTCTAAGGAGATGAAATTTTAGGTATTGAGATTCTCAGGCTTGGGAAAGACTCCTGTGACCCAAGCATAGCATGGAAACAGCAAAAAGCTAGGGAAAGATCATGGAAAGAGGACAAAAATATCTCCTTGGTGAGATGTTAACATGAATATAGAATTGTTTGGGGATTACTAGAAATAAATGAGATTAAAATTTTTTTATGATTTCAGAAGACTGTGTGTGTCTTTGTGTTTGCTGAAGAGGTTACTTAAAGAATAATAAAGAAACATGTTACTTCTTGTACATCTTGAACCAATATTTATACCATGTACTTATAGATGCTTAGACCTGATGACTCAACCCTTCAGTGGCTTCCAGATGCTGGTTGGAGAGAATCTAGTGTATTCTTTAAAGAGTTTACCTTACCAAAGATTATTTCTTCATGGGCTTTTTAGATATTCTAATTGTTGCTTCTCGGTCCAATCGTTTCTAAAGAATTAAAGAAAATCACTTCTTTAATCTCACTGAAAGAAAGAGAATCCATCTATTGTGGTCATATTACAGGACCACAATAGTCAGGTCTTCGATAATTGGATCTGGGTGGATACTGCACTTCCAATGTATTACTTCATAGACTAAGTTGGTTACATTGAATTTTCTTATAAATCTGTGGTTAGAACACCCTGACTGAGACAATTAGCCAGTTAGGATGTGAAGAGCACTAGAACCTAATGGTCATATAGAATCAGGGATAAAGTCAAAGCTAGGCCTATATAGAATCCTTTGCATATTATATAGGGTATACTTATGGGGGGGGAAGAAGACTCTTAGGAAAATGAGAAATCTGTTCAGTAGAGAGAAGCAGAGTTCAGAGATACACAGAGCAAAGTAGAGATAAAAACTATACCTGACAGAAAACATATTTATTTGTTGAGGGTATTTATCCACTAACTCACTCCAGCTATTTGTTGGAAGGTCTCCTGAGAAGGGTGTCATTTGCCCAGCACTTTGGTCCTGTTCCATGAATGTGCATGAATGCAAAGGATTCTGGAAGCCAAAGACAGCCAGAGTCACAGGTAATAGCAGCTAGAAATTAGGCCAGCAGGCAGAGAAGTGTTAATTACTAAAAAGGATCAGAGAGCGGGAGAGGGAATTAAGACTTACTAATCGTTTCTTTAAAGTTAAAGAAATAAAAAGAACTTAAGGTAAAAAAAAAAAAAAAATATATATATATATATATATATATATATATATCTTTTTAAAATTATCCTTAGAGTCCGAGAAGGAAATAACCAATGAAAGAGAACAGCACTTAGGGATGAGAGCAGTGAAAGCTGTCCCTGCTTTGATTGGCATGGACGGGGGGCTATACTGCAGAATTGTGAAAGGGCTGATGCTTATCAAGGCTGAAGTGCTTGACATTACATACACCATACACTTACATGATGCCTTAAAACGCAAGTTTGCTTTTCTCTTGAGACAGAACTGATGTTTACACTCTGAACTGGACCATGGTACAAAGGGAGGCATCATTGCATTCATTGAACGCCACATCTACCTCAAAGGAAAAAAAAAAGAAAGTATTTTGACCACAAAATTAAATTTTCAGAGAGGAAAGGCCAAGAGCCTATAGGGAGAATGAGATGGGCAGCCTGTGAAAAATTCAGGCCAACCGGAGAGCCATTCTATAACAATATACTAGGCAACTGAATCATTCTGTTGAAAAATTGTAAACCACTTACTGTGCCAACCACTTTTCAGGCATGAAGAGATGATATAAAGTGGCCTATGTTTCTGTGTAATGTATATGCATTCTGAAAGTCATGAGAAGTTATTGCCAATGCATTGGTGACCTAATGCTAGAGAGTAAGAATGTCTATTCTAAGTAAAAAATGTTAGAAAACTTTTAAAAAGAGACTACTGTGTTTAAAAATTCTATCCATTGTAACACTTCGTTAATCAAAAACAAAACAAAAAAATTTGTAAGTGCTTTTACAAAAAATTCACCTGATAGGTAAATTAATGTCCAAGAAAAACATTTAAGTCATTTTATGAAATACACGTTGTTTAAAGGGTCATGCTTTGCATGACCACAAATTTCCATAACAAATTACAATATCTGTGAGGTAACTGAGTTAACAGTAAAGTATTTAAACGTAGTAGCCAATATTTAAAAAAAAAAGTTTTTAGATTTATTTATTTTTGAGAGACAAAGAGAGACAGAGCACAAGTGGGGGAGAGGCAGAGAGAGAATGAGACACAGAATCTGAAACAGGCTTCAGGCTCTGAGCTGTCAGCACAGAGCCCGACGCAGGGCTTGAACCCATAAACCGTGAGACCATGACCTGAGCCGAAGTTGGCTTCTTAACCGACTGAGCCACCCAAGTGTCCCTAGGTAGGAAATATTTTATTAAAAATATTTTAATTATTTTAAATATTTTAAATATTTTATTAAAAATCTTTGCAATGGGGCAGCCTGGGTGATTCAGTCAGTTAAACTTGCAACTCTTGGTTTAGGCTCATGTCATGATCTCACGGTTCATGAGTCCAAGCCCCATATTGGGCTCCACAGCTGGCATTGTGGATCCTGCTTAGGATTCTCTCTCCTGCTCCCTCTGCCCCTCCCTTGCTTGTGCTGTCTCTGTCTCTCTCAAAATAAATACAATTAAAAAAAAATCTTTGCAATGTTATCAAGACCAAAAACCAAAAAGCAGTAGATTTAAAGAGAAATATAGGTAACCAATTGTAAGTTTAGCAAAAGAATTCTTATTAGATATTGAGTCTGAAATCTATTATATAACTTATTATGAATGTCTCAGTGTGAGAACATTTTTTCTATTTTAATCTGGTAGTATCATAGATTTTATTTTTATTAAGAACAACTATAAACCCCCTCCTCAATCACTAGTCCTTAAATTCTGAGCTTTTTATTCATTCTTGGTCACTGAGCTGAGTTCTTACATTTCTGAAATGTGAGTATATTCACTCCCCATATTCTTGGAAACATTTCTTTAGTAGAACTTACCCTGCCCCTCCGTATTGATCTTCATCATCTATGACTCTTTCTGCCCAGAGAAACATCTTAGATAAGTCAGTGAAGCTAGATTCTAGTGAGTGAAATTGAAAGAGAGAGAGACATTCTGTGATCAGGGAGACCAATTAGGAGTACAGCAAGGGTTCAGAAAAAAATAATTAAGCCCTGAACTAGGGAACTAACAGGTGGAATAGCGAAAGAGAACATTTATGAGAGATGCTAAAAAAGTAGAGAGTAGAGTATTTAGTATGGGAGTGAATCTATAAGAGATGTCCACATTGTTGTTGTTGGCTATTGAGTGGTGCCATTCACTGAGATAGAGACAAGGTGGAGCAGAAGTGCTTTATGTGGTTCTGTGAGTGTCTGTGTGCCACCGAGGTAGCATGGGTGATGCTGCTGCCATGCTCATTTCATTTCATTTATATTTTTGTAGATTATCTACATTTTGTCCCAAATACTTCTCCTGACAGCATCATCCTTTCCCAATATGTAAGGCTATCTATTCCATTAGTCTGATTTCCCTCACAATAAAGGTCAACTGGAATCACTAACATCCCTAGGAATTTTATTTCCAATGTATGTAAAATGTAACATGATAATCTATACATTTAGATGTGGATTAAAAATTTGAATCAAAAGCTCACCAGATTCCAGTATGGAAAACATCCCAACATTAATGGAAAATCTGATTCATCTCTATAATGGAAGTCACATTCCCAAGCTCAATCCACAAAGAAACCAGACACTGACATTTTAAAAATCCAACCCAGTTAACCAATTTCACAATTGAGCTAAAATCAAATCATCTTGTCAGTGGGAGTGCTGATTAATACCTCTCCCAAAATATGAAAGAGCAAAGCAGCAAAATAATAAGAATAGGAAATTTGATAACCCACTTCTGTGAAGCATACAGATTCAGACAAGTTAAAAGCAGGCAAAATAGTATGATTACCTAACAACCCCATGGGTTCTACCATTGAACCACTGCAAACCCAAAACCAAGCTCCAAGCTGTGTGATTTTGGTTAATTTATTAATGTTTGCTGAAATTCATTTTTCCATATATAAAAGTGAAATAGCAGTGACATCTGCTTCGACTGAAACTGCATGAGGGTTAAATGATATTGAAGTAAAGCAAATTGTCTTGTACTAGTAAGTGGGCAGTAAAAATTATTATTTATCACACTATTATGTTGTAATAATTGGGCTACAAAACAATAAAAATATATACATACAGCTGTCCGTATGTCCTTTTTAGTGGATGAGTGGTTTGTTAGTTGTATATGTGGCCAAAATTTCCCACACTGTGGCTTTTCTTTTCTCTTTCTTATTAGTTTGATGAACAGATATTTGTAATTTTAATGAAATACGTGTTTTTCAGTGTTTTCTTGCCTATTTCAAGGTCATGAAATGGAAATGAAGGAAAATAAATAATTCATATGTTGATGTACTTGATGGGGAAAGAAAGATCAATAATAACAACTAGGTTTTGGTGTAATTGTTTAACCAGTAATGTTATCTACTGTAATGGGAAAAACTGTAGAAATAGGAGACACAAATCAAAATTCTGCTTCGAATATGGTAGGTTTAAAGTGATCTTTATCTGTCTATTTGGGATACATCTCATGTTCTTGGACATGTTAGTACTATGGATTTAAGTTAGGCCATGTGATATATAAAAATGAGAACCCCTAAGAAAATACTGGGATATGCCTGCATTTAAAGTATTGGAAGGAACTTGTGAAAAAGACTAAGAAACAGGCAAAAAATCAGACTTTATGTGGATCACATAAAATCTAAGAAAGGAAAGTGAGTCAAGGAAAATGCTGCTGAGATGTCAAATAAGACATAATCAGGAAAATGTTATTTGATTGGGTAACACAAAAATAATTTTTGATCCTGACGAAAGCAATTTCAGTGGATTGGTTAGAGAGATAGAAATTGAGTGATGAGTGGGGGCACCTGGGTGACTTAGCTGGTTGAGTGTCCAACTCTTGATATCAGCTGAGTTCATGATCCCAAGATTGTGGTATAAAGTCCTGCATTGGCTCTGCACTGAGCGTGAAGTCTGCTTGAAGTTCTCTCTCTCTTTCTCTCTCTCTCTCTCTCTCTCTCTTTCTCTCTCTCCCTCTGCCCCTCTCCCCTGCTTGTGCACTCTCTCTCTAAAATTAAAAGAAGAAGAAGAAGAAGAAGAAGAAGAAGAAGAAGAAGGAAGAAGAAGGAAGAAGAAGAAGAAGAAGAAGAAGAAGAAGAAGAAGAAGAAGGGGGAGGGGGAGGAGGGGGAGGGGAAGCAGAAGGGGAAGGAGAAGAAAAGAGGAGAAGGAGAAGGAGGAGGAGAAATTGAGTGATGAGGGAAGAGTGGAGACAAGGAGGTCATATCCAAATTTCAAAATAATGTTCTATAGTAGGGAGAACAATACAAATAGAGGAGTGTTTAGAGGAGAATATGGAATCAAGAAATTTTTTTTCATTTCACAAAAGGAAGAGGGAAATATTCTGAGACAACAAGAGATCCAGAGCTCATTGGAAGAGAGATTTGGATCACATATGCAAGGGACCATTTGTTCCATCAAAAGAGTAAGGAAGCCATGGTATGTAGACACAGAACTAGATTGGTTTCTAGGCTGAACAGTAACAACACTAGATTTATGTTTTAGGGGGAGGAGGGGAAGTTTAAAGGAAAAAAACAGTTCTCATTTGGTCAGGTGAATTTGGACATGCCTGAGAGATGTGCAGGTGACTTAGATACATGCTGATATTTAGTTTTGTTGTTTTATGCCTAGACACAAGTCTATGTGTAAAATAGGCTGTGATGTTTTAAAATCAATTAAAATTATGGCCAGTTGGCCATATGCTTCTAGACATATGAAAAAAAATTAAAATGCATTTAACACATAAGTACAGAAATCACTTCTATTAAATTAAACAAACATTAAAACACCTAACCTAATGTTCCATATCAAGATGGAGTAGCAGTGACTTGAGAAAAAGCAATAGATCCAGCCCCAGCCACACAAGGCTACAGTTGTTAACAAACAGATTGTGATATTGTAGGATACTTACCTAAAACTCTTAAAATATGTAGACTGTATTTCATTTATCTAATTGATAATATGACCAATGTGCAAACAGAGATATATTTAGAATTTCCATTTCCCATCTTGACAGTCAAACATTTATTTTCTATACATATCACATATACATTGCAATTGTATGCAAACGATAGCCTAGAGAACACTTTTGCAGAAATTGGATTTTTTTTTTGTTGTTTCAAGCATGCTTAAGATCGGAATGAAAGTAACACATTATAATTTCTAATGTGATTCTTTTCATTTTCAGAAAGATTGTATCTTGCCCAAGGAAGATATGTTTCTTTATATGGACATTTGTTTTTCATGAATTTATTTACTTAGTATCACCAAAGTTTAGGTAAGGAGATAGCAATGCATCAAAAACAAACATGTTTTTGAGATGGCTGTGGAAACTTCCAGATAATTTAAACTTAATTATGACATCTTGTTTCAGTGTATCAGTGGTCTTGTCTTCCACTATTAATTAGACAACAAAACATCATCCGTATGGAGATTTTCATACACAGCTTCCAAATTTTAAGTTCTCTACAGTCTGAATAAAATTACTCCATCGCCCTCCCTTTTTGTCTCACAAAGATGACAATACATATTAGGAAAACTGTGACCAGTGGTCTCATCTGAACATGCCAGGCTATTGGATGAGCATGGCAGGCTCTGCACGTGGGCAGCAGGTGAGAGCAAAAACCAACTAGCTACTGTGTTTCATTTACTTTCACAATCTCTGCATATGTATCATTGTATCGAATATTCACATTTCTGTGAAACTGGTGTTATCATTAACTCATCTTCATCCCATTTTAGAGATAATAGTAATACAGACACTGACACATTTTTTTTTCCAAATTCACAGAACTTAGAAATTGAGCTGAGCCCTCAGCCCAGATCCATACAACATGTAACCCCAAGCTTTACCTACTGAGTCCATCATACTGGAAGTAAAGGAAGTAACTGCAAAGACCCATGCAGTTTCCCTTGGATTCTGGAAATATTTTATCCTTTTTTGTAAAGTTTTTTTTTAAGTAATTCACATAAATTAATCCAAAATATAACTGGGATTTACAGGGAGAGAGAACAGATTTCTCACCGAACTCAGAGATAGGGCAAAGAACTGGGTCCTGTGCAAACTGGAACCAAAAGTCAGACATCAAGATGATAAACTCTGCCTCTCCAGAACAACAAACAGTTTCTCTTTTGTCTAATGTTTCTTTTTTTAATATCAGCAGCATTGCTTTTCAATTGGCCGCCTTTACTTGATGTGCACCTAATGCATAAGAGCTACACAATCTGACTAGTACTGTGACCTTCTAAATCTTTGTTGTCTTAAAAATGTAGCTAGCTACATTTAAATTCACATTAATTAAATTTAATCCAATAAAAAATTTAGTTTATCTTTCTCATTAGCCACATTTCAATTTTCAATAGCCACATTTTCATCATCCCAGAAAATTCTATTGAGCAGTACTGTTCCAATTCTTCTTTGCCCACCGTGTGCTGTTTGTAATTTCTTTTTTTCTTAAATATTTATTTATTTTGAGAGAGAGACAGAGAGCATGAGTGGAGGAGGGACAGAGAGAGAGACACACACAAAATCTGAAGCAGGAACACAGTCTCTGAGCTGTCAGCACAGAGCACCATGAGGGGCTTGAACCCACGAACCATGAGATCATGACCTGAGCCAAAGTTGGATGTTTAACCAACTGAGCCACCCAGGCATCCCTGTTGTTTATAATATGTATGCCTACATGTTTGAATTCCCAATTAATGTGAGACATTTCATGCAAGTTCCTGATCCCTGGTCAGAATCAGATGTCTATCCTGGTCTAATTGCCTTTGACTAGGAAGAGAAAGATCCTTGCTCAATTTGTATAACATGTAGAGAGGGCAGCAAAGTCTAGTACTCTCTCTTTCATTCATTTTACAGATATAATGTCCATGTTACACAGGATTATAAATTACTGCTGTTCATTTTTTTTTCCCTACAAAGGAAAATAGGCCTTGACTCTTTAGTTCATCCTGTGCCTACTGTTTTGTATTAAGTTTATATTAGGTTGGAAATTAATAACTAACAGATATATATTTTAGCTGGAAAAAGGCTCACAATATATTCTTTGTATGGCTTTTACTCCAAAATTAAATAGATTAACGATAGCACATACAGGGCTTAAAACTATTTCGAGTTACTCAGGATGTAGTATCAGAGGAATTTCATTCTTTACATATATCTATGGACTTGGGTATGATTTTCTTGGGTATGATTTGAGCAGATTTCTGGGACACTTCTCAGGTCCATCAAGTGGATGTGCAAGTGAGGAGTGCAAAAACTTGCACTTCATTGGCTACAGAGAAAATATGCCTCTGATCCTTGGCATGTGTTTCTGAGAATTTTATTACAATTTAGAGAAGGTTTATGAAGACTGTGTGGACAATTAAAAAGTGTCAGCCTAAAATAAAAATTTCCATCTGCATCCTGTTTTATTAAGACTTATTAATCCTATGCTTCAAAAGGTCTGATTAGCAGGAATATTGTTATTTAACACCATTATCTGTAAGTGATTCTATCAGAGAAGCTTACATAAATGAATCTAACCCTCAGAGACTTGTAAATGTAATTAATGTTCATGATAACTTTGAATTCTTTGTATGAAAGGAGCTTTTGAAATAAACTGGTTATTGATGTTGTATTGCTGATGATAGAAAAACACATCTTAGAGTATTATTTATATGAAAATTGGTACTATGATTCCAGTGTGAACAACAAAAATAACCCCAATGATATACACATTTTTATTACACTTTAAATTTTTTTTTAACGTTTACTTATTTTTGAGACAGAGAGAGAGAGAGAGACAGAGCACGAATGGGGGAGGGGCAGAGAGAGAGGGAGACAGAGAATCTGAAACAGGCTCCAGGCTCTGAGCTGTCAGTACAGAGCCTGACCCGGGGCTCGAAATCACGGACCACGAGACCATGACCTGAGCCGAAATTGGATGCCTAACTGACTGAGCCACCCAGGCACCCCTATTACACTTTAATATAAAATTCTTCCTAACATTGTTTTTTTTGTGTGTGTGACTGAGATAAATAGAAGGTCCATTTAACAATTTTAAATGAGGTTAATATTAGAGTAAAAAATCTTGCACATTTACCATCAAATATCTCATCACCATTATTTTCCAATGTTCTTAAAAAAACAAATTTAACGGCAGATAAATGTTCACCTCTAGTAATTGCAGATATAAAATACCCTTACGCTCACTCCTTAGTTTGCCTTAAAATTCTCTTCTCCTCTAATGTAGGCTATTTCAATATCTTCCCAGCTAGTCTGCCCACTTGTCTTTAGCATCTTCCCTCTGCAGACAATTCTGATGCTGTTATCTTGTTAAGACAGAGATAGAAGACAACCTGAAACATAAAAGAGAAGGAATTTCAGGTTTACTTCAGTGTGAATTGGGAACATTATTTTATTTCTATATGATAGGCTTTTCTTATCTGTAAAATGAAAATAATACATGTCTCTCGGGATTATTATAAAGATTAAATGATGTAACCTGTAGGTAAGGAGCAGGCAAATGATAGAATCATAATCATCCTATCTTGTATAAATTTGCAGTGTCTCCTCATTATGAATTAAGGAAGAAACTCCTTACCAAGACAGCCAAGTTCTGCATCATAAAATCATATCCCTTCCCAGCCTTTTTAATATTGGGGTTTTAGCCAAACAGAAGTACCAGTGTATGGTAAGAGGGTGTTCATTTCTTCTACCCTTAGCCTGTTCTCTCTAAAGCCATGATTTTGCATATCCTGCTTCCTCCACCTGGAATGACTCAGCCTATCATTTCCTTTATCTAAATCATATCTACATCTAATCTTCCACCCATTTTCCTCAAGACACTTCTGAATTCCCACAGGAGAAATTCACTCTGTCTTCTCTACTCCTGGGACCCACAACACCCAACTCAGAGACACTGAACTTCTTAAATGAAATAAATTATTATATATATATATATATATATATATATATATATGCATATTATGTGAGGCTTTTTCCCTGAAGTTAACTCTCAGGAAATAGGGAATGCCTAAGTGTGGGCTCTTACAGACTTGTTTTATAGGGTGTCTTTTTTTTTTTAAAGAGAGATATACATTAGGTGAAGCAGTCATCCCTAGATCAGGATACTTACAGAGGTAACCTGACATAAATCGAGAGCCAAACTATAATAGCAAAAGCAATAGACAGCATAAATTTTGTCATTGTTACTGGGTACATGCTCTCATAATTGAAAGTGTATGTTATAATCATTAAAGAGAGAGAGGGAGAAAGAAGATAAAAACTTGTAAAATTATTTGACAACTATGCAATAAATTGTTACACTGTGGAGACCACAATTATATCTATAAGAAAAGAAATATTAAAGACAAATCATTGTTCTAATTTCAGGACTATGGGAATTTGTGATTTTGAGTTACGATGTCTTGCCTCACACACATATTCATCTCAAATAATTTAGATGATAAACATAAGAGACAGGGGTTGTGTCAGATGATGAAATTAATGTCAGAGAAGAATACAAGTAGTTGAATAAAATGATTTCATGCCTTGTGAGAAATTAAAGTAGTAATTTAAAATTAATTCATTATGTTATTTTAATTACATATATAAATAAACAAATTATTATATATATGCAATATTATCACAATGATTGAATTTATACATTCAAATTGACCAAAAAACTATTTAATGGGAATATAGAAATTACCTTATATTTGATGTTGTCATATGGTCAAGACTGTCATATGTTTATAATGTCATGTAATGTTATGTAAAAAAAATACTATGTGAGGAGGAATTCATAAAATATCGATTCCCTTTACTCTACTTTCTTTCCTCTACCCAGTTTATGAAATCATTTGTCTATTCTATAATATTTATTTATTCATTTATTTACTCAACTAATATTTCTTGAGCATTTTTTACATGCTAGGCCTCATGCTGTGCATTGCAAGTATGGTAGTGAAAGAAACTGAAAAAAAAAAGACCTGCTTTCATTGAGTTTCCATTCTTTATATTCTTTTTGGTGAGACATTAGATAGATGATAGATAGATAGATAGATAGATATCACCAGATCTTAATAAGTACAAAGGACAAAATACAAGTGGTTAGAGCACTTAGAAAGTAATGGATGTGGGTTGTATCATTTTGAATATGAAGGTTATAGAAGGCTCGTTGTTAAGATATCTTTTCAACAAAAACCTAAATGAATCAAGGAAGAAAGTCTTGAGGATACATAGAGAAAGAACATTCCATGCAGAGAAAAAAGGCCCTGTGAAGGCCATGATGACAGATGGCCTGTGTGCACAGAGGGATCAAGCCTGAGTTTTTAGGAGCTGAGTTTGAGGAGAGTGGAGATGAGGTTCATTTAAGGTCTTCAAACCATTGTAAAGGCTCTTAATTTTACCCTGAGAGAGAATGGAGATCATTGGATTTTGAGCAAAGAGAAAGAATGGAGATCATTGGATTTTGAGCAAAAGGATAACTCTAGTTGCTGTGGAGGAGTGTGTGTACGTGTGTGTGTGTGTGTGTGTGTGTGTGTGTGATGAAAACAGACTAGTAAAGAACTACTGACGACTTCTTGTTACAGGTGATAGCTAGTTTCTACCTTGTTGTAATGGTGGAAGTTCTGAGGAATGTTTTTTCTAGATTTTATTTTTTACATGAAGCCAAAAATATTTGTCAATTCAGTGTATGCAGGATACAACAGAAAGAGAAGAATTGATGATAACTTCAAACAGTTGAATAAATAACTGTTATTACAGCTATTTCAGGCATAGCTTATCTCATTTTTGAGACTTGGAAATACTGATGGCCCAGATAATGTTTTTTTTTTAATTTTTCTTACCCACATTAAATAGGAAGTATAATCTCACCAGAGTGAGTTTTCCAAGAATGTTATTTTAGATGATAATAATGATTGAAGAGCCATTGTCAAGATGTTAGAAGAGACACAAGAAGCAGATTGAAGTGAGAGCATCAGGAAGAGACACTATTTTTGCTGTGGATAAAACTGAGTTGGGAATGTGTTTAGTATTGTGAGTAAGTAAAATATAGAAGAGAGATCAAAGATAGAGTAACAGATTTTGGAATCCTCCCCATAGTTTAACCTGAATAATGTAACTAAATGAAATCATAGGAAGAGTATGTATAACCAGAAAGCAAAGAGGACTATATTAAAAAAAAAAACTTTGAAATTGTGCAACATGTGTGAGATTATTAATAGATATCAATCAGTAGGAAGATAACTAGAGGACTTCTCCTTGTATGGTTTTGCATACAAGGAGATATTGTGGTTTGGTTTCAGACCATTGCAATGAAACAAATATTACAAGAAAGCACCTCAAGTGAATTTTTTGATTTCCTACTATATATAAAATTATGTTTACGTTATATCGTAGTCTATTATTTTAAGTTTATTTATTTTGAGAGAGACAGCACACATATAAGTGGGGGAGGGGCAGAGAGAGAGGGAGAGAGAGAATCCCGAGCAGGCTCCATGCTGATACCCAGGCTCAATCTTGCAAACCGTGAGATCATGACCTAGCCAAAATCAAGAGTTGAATGCTTAACCAACTGAGCCACCCAAACCCCCCATACTGTAGTCTATTAAGTATACAATAGTATTGTGTTTAAAAACACAATGTGCATACCTTGATTAAAAAACACTTTATTGCTAAAAAAATGTTAACCTTTTTCTGAGCTTTCAATGAGTTATAATCACTGACCACAGATCACCATGACAAATACAATAATAATGAAAAAGGTTGAAATTTTGTGAGAATTCCCAAAACATGACACAGAGACACACAATGAGCAAAAGCTGTTAGAAAATTGAAGTCAATAGACCTGCTTGATGCAGGTTTGCTGCAAAACTTCAATTTGTAAAAAAAAAAAAAAAATATATATATATATATATATATATATATATATATATTTGTGAAGCTCAATAAAACAAGATATGCCTGTAAAGAGCTTTATCAATAAGTGTCTAGGTATTACCAATATGTAAACTCAAAAAGACTTCTAATATATATGACGTATGACACATGACACATATAACAATCTTGATCATTTGTCAATATCAAATATAGGGTGAATCCCATTTTCCCATTGAGAAGATCCTTTAAAAATTTTGCGGGCCAACTTCAATGTATAAAGCCCAGGGTTTTGGATAATATTGACAAATAAACAGGAGCCTGGGTGGCTCAGTCAGTTCAGCGTTCGACTTTGGCTCAGGTCATGATCTCACAGTTCATGGGCTTCAACCTTGCACTGGGCTCTGTGCTGACAGCTCAGAGCTTGGAGCCTGCTTTGGATTCTATGTCTCCTTTTCTCTTTGCCCCTCCCCAGCTCATGCTCTGTCTTTATCTCTCTCAAAAAATAAATAAACATTAAAAAATTACAAAAAGAAAAACAGACTAATAGAGTGTTGATTTTTGTTCTTTTGTATTCAAAATACAAAATAATTTTGTATACAAAATTTGTATACAAAATACAAAAATAATTTTGTTCAGAGAGACTGGGATTTTCCTATAGTCTCTTGTATAAAATGATCTTGATATGCCCAAACTGATTACATTGGGGTGAGCTCATAGAATACTTTTGGACATTCAGGCATACAAAGGAACAAATCATGATGCTTTGGGAAAAAAATGTTCCCAGATAGGAGTGCCTGTGTGGCTAGTTGGTTAAGCCAGGTCATGATCTCATGGTTCATGGGTTTGAACCCAGAATCGGGATCTGTGCTGATGGTGTGGAGCCTGCTTGGGATTCTCTCTCCTTCTCTTTCTGCCCCTTCCCCACTTGTGCTCTCTCAAAATAAATAAATCAACTTTAAAAAAGTTCTTTTCCCACATAAAAGGTGAAAGGAATATGATGAAAAGCCTCCTCTTTTCTTTTTTGTCTCTGGACATAATTGTTTGAAGATATGATGACCTAAGCTGCGACAGCTGTTTTAACTATGTGAAACTTCCTGTCTTATACCTTTAAAGGCTCATGTTTGAAGATGAATACCATCACACTTACGATAAAATAACAAAAACAGATGGATAAACATAGGTTGTTGATAACTTTATTGAGCCACCAGTTTAACCCTAATACCTTAACATTTTGACATGAGGGTTACTAAATATCCTTATTAATTACAGTCAGACAACCTCTAACTCAAAATGCTATAAGATGCAATACAGCAGGACAAAAATAGCAAAAAAGCAGCAAATTTGATTTGAGAATGTTTTAACATGACAATGCACGTGCCTTCAAATGAAGGATAGTAACAAGAAATAAAGATGGTAGGTGGTGTTCAATATCAATAACCACAAACACCATAGTTGGAGAAAGCATTCTACTCAGTGTCTTAGCACTAACTTGCTTTGTGAGTAGCTTCCACACTGGCAAATCACATTCACCTGAAGATAGTTGTCAAAATATAGATTTATCAGCTTTATCACTTTCAGACTCCCAATTGACAAGGCTCCATGAATCTATACAACTATCCCAAAGGAATTTTTCTGTAGATTAAAATTAAGGCTGGCAAAAGGTAAATTTAGGATGCTAATCCCAACAGCTCCCAAATAGGGGGAGCTGGACAGGGGTCTGAGCCTCTGAGACAGGTAAAA
Organism: Panthera uncia; assembly: GCF_023721935.1. Lineage (NCBI taxonomy): Eukaryota > Metazoa > Chordata > Mammalia > Carnivora > Felidae > Panthera > Panthera uncia. Next base: position 108,027,378 of record NC_064811.1, on the reverse strand, counting down.
TATTTCAAAAAATACATGGAACTTGGTAGGTTCATGACTGTTTAGGCTTAGTACAAAAAGCAAAACAAACAAAACAAAGACAAAAACAAAAAACAAGCCAAACCAAACAACAAACAAAAAGATCTACAGAAGTAAGGCTGGAGCTCAAAGACTGGAGAGCTGAAGCTGATGATAAACACCCTGCCCTGTAGGTGGTTGGCAGGCTCAGGGCAGATGAGGGCCTGGCCCTTCAAATGGAGCTACAACACTTTCCAGGTGAAAAGGCACAAAAAGAAAGAGAGAAAGAGAAATGCGGCAGAGATTTCCAGCAGAATGAGGTCTGAAAAGAAACATTTGTTTTTGGCAATTAAATAAATTGAAGAACTAAGTAAGACAAGTTCAATACAGTGGCTGAGACAATATCAAGATAGTTCAAAATAAAGAATGGCACTTGTGAAAGTGCAGATAATGAGGATAGATGACCCCTTGAAAAATATTCTGGGTAGGGAGAAGAGAGATATAGAACAGTGAATAGAGAAGCAATCCCATCATCAACACTATGTCAGTACTTTACTTCCTAAAGTCACTGTTCTTTTTAATTAAAGGTGACAAATAACCAACTATTTTATGTTATTGTATTAGCAGACAAAAATTTGTGGTGAGTATTCACTGCAAAGGAAGAGGTCAGTGCTTGACTCGACCATTCATTTCAGAAGAGAAGAAATGACTGCATGAATAAATAAATAGCATAGTTCATAGCAATAATCCAGCAATAGGTAATTTAAGTATTACAGAACTTGTCTGAACACAATTAAAATTTTAAGACAGGTGATAAGAAAGGTTAAAAACATATAACAAGAATATTCTGGAGCAATAATGAGCTGTCAGTGTATTTCTAATCGCAGCAGGCAAATGTCAGCCTGATTTTCTTATCCAAACTGACTGCTGTATCTCTTCTCTGTGAATGGAGAAGTCAGAATTTGATCTAGCCAAATATTCTTGCTGGTTTTGGTACGGTAAGTGAGTTATAAAATGATGTGTCATGGAGTAACCTCATTTATTCTCAGTTATTAAAGATATCATAAATTGCAGTTATTTCAGTTTTACTGACATGAAAAGTGATGACCAATAATTAATGTTATATTTTCCCACTCTGCTCTTCCAGTCTTTTATCAAGAGATTTATCCATCATAGAAATTAAAGTAGTATCTCATATTTTAAATAAATAAATAAATAAATAAATAAACACAGAGCCCCTTGCAAATTCATTATCCTAAGCAGTGTTTAGTTGATCACTATCACTCAGCTGCTCAGGACAAAAATGTTATTGCTTGATAGATTTTCTAGGATGAGAGTCTACTTGTCGAAACATCTATACACAAGTCTTTAAAACGGGTTAAAAACAGACTTGATTGTAGTGGCTCCATTGCAAAACAATGGGCCATCTGTTTCATTAAGTCTTTAACAGTGCTGGGTCCTTTACTTCCTCTTGGCTAAATGTTTTTTTTTTGTTTTGTTTTGTTTTTTTCTCCAGAATTGTTGAGTTTCAGCCAGCCTAATTCACAACTCTCTTCAAGAGTTGTTCTCTTGCTGAATAGCTGAGCATCAGCTGGTTCTCTCACTGAATCACCACCAGAATATTATTGCCTCCCTCCTCCCCACATTCTCTTTATTTAGAAGTTTATTTTTTTTCTAGTAGTGGGAAACAGCTGGCATAAATTTGAACAAAAAGAACATTTTTATATGATATAACTAAAATATAATATAGGAACACCAAATAGGTGTGAATAGGTGTGTATGTTCTTGTATAAATATATATACTTATATACATATACACAGATGTATGTGTGTATATATACATATATATACATATATGTACCTATATATGTTATATATATGTTATATATATAGGTACATATATATATGTTGACCCACTTTTCTCATAATTTAAATGTAATAAATATTCAATATTTGACATAATTTAGAAATTGCCACCAAAATAATTCTATTGTGGCAGATACTGTTGATTGGCTTTTCACCATTCTCTTGCCCACCTCTCCCTTTTCTAAAGAGAATCCTAATCTTATTTACTTAACACTTCTGTCAACTTAGCCATTTGCTTTAGCTTTCACCGCAGAGGAGATGATCCTGATTAGATATCAATGATTGCTTGCTAGCTTATTTTATTATGAAAAAAAAATAATTCAGTAGAGTTCATCATTCACACATTTAAGAAACTACAAATGAGATCCTGATGTATACCAGATACAGTGTTAAGCTATGGGATAAAAATGCTGGGAAAACCTCTATTCACAGTAGGAGAATAAAAATTCTGTATAAATAGTATGTAGACTGTACATTAGGGGAGTAATAAAAGAAATGAAATCTAACTGGAAAGATAAGGGAGATGACTTCAGGGAACAGACTCTCATGATGAATAGGGTTTTGCTACATTGATAAAGAAGAAAAGGTACTGTGTCAAGTTGAAGCTCAGTAACATAATACAGTGCACCTTAACAGTGCATCAAGGTACCCACTTGCCATTTAATACAAATGTGACAAAAAGTATAAAGAATGAGATGGCATAAATTATGCCTGCATTCAGATCCTAGAAGACTCTATATGCCAGGCAAAAGGAATTAGTCTTTATCCTGAAGGTTTTAGGCTAAGCATGGGTATGAGTGTGACACAATAAAATTTGTAATCTAAGGAGATTACTTGTTACCACCGTGAAATAAGATTGAGATTGTTCACAGATTATCATAGAGGCACAGATCTTGTTACTATCCTGAGGAGAAAGAATCACAATGCAAAGATACTGTTATTGGAGACAGAGAAGTTAGTACTTACTTAAAGAATAAATGGGAGAGGATATCAACAAAATTGATGAGCAAATAAATGTGGAAAATCGGGAGATAACGTTTTGGTTAAAGTCTATTTTCTAGATTAGGCTATTGATAACATTGTGAGGCCGTTAGTAGACAGTTGAAATTCTGTGAGAGGAGTAGATTTGTAAAGTGTAAAAAATCGCTTTCCTTTTGGATATATTGAGCTTGAGACCTTTGTGGTACATTTGAATAGACAACTGGAAACACAGATTTGTAGTTCAAGAGCAAAGTCTATATTGGATATAAGATTTAAGAGTCATCAGCATCAGTAGTTATAAATACAAAACTCAAAGCAATCCTCTAAGGAGAATAGAGAACAAGAAGAGGGTGTTGAGGTTGGGCAACTCAGCACTAATTATATATTTAGAATATAAAGAGACAGAAATTCCAGGACATAATAGCAATAATAAATAGCATACAAGAAAAATAACAATAAGCAAATAGAAAAACAAAATGTTAAATGGGAGAAAAATAAAATTGTGTGAAAATAAAAATCATTATAAGAAAGGAAGTAAAGAAGAAAATAATTAACATTTAAAATTTAAAAGCCAAATCACTTGAGGAACAGTATTCATTGGGTTCACTATGTGGAGTTAATTGCTAATTTTGGAGATTTTTAATTTACTACCAATGTATATAAAAGTGATCTAAATCAATAAATCATAAATCAATAAATTGTAAATCAATATTTCCAAAATAAATCGTATAAAGTTTCTTTTACTGTAAACAAGTTCCTAAAAGGTATAAAAATCAAGATTCCATTTCATCAGTTCTTTTTAAATCTGTTTAATGATTGTATTCACTTACTTCTTAGCAACTTTTAAACACTAATTTTTAAAATATAGGTATTTTATGTCAAAAGCTTAAAGTGATAAAAAGGCAATCATTAATTTGTTTTGAATCTTCTAGGTAAAAGTCCAAATGTAAAATTAGCTTTTAATTCTCATATAATGCAGATTTAAAAAACTATTTTTTTTACATCTGAATCCCATATCACTCTATCTACACTTTTCCTATGGATTTTATTACTGTCTACTGATAGTAACCTCTGTACAAATCTTTCATCTCAGATATATGTAAATCTTCTTAAGGGCGAGGTCCACTATTTCTCATCTGCATATTCCCAAGTACTGAACCAAGATTTTGCATCAACTATGTGTGCAATAAATAACCGTCACATGATACTACAAACAAGTGAATACACTAAAAGACAAAAATAAAAGAATTTTCAAACACATTAAATCCACATATATGAACACTGAATGGAAGGTAATGTGGACAAATAAAATAGCTTAAATCTGCCAACTATAGCAGCCAAGATGGGGATAAAAATAGAAGAGCATGGCATTATGAGGATTGAGTTACATGTAGTTTGATTTGGACAAGATCACAGGCCACTGGTCTATTTGTATAGATAATGACACCCTTGGCTGAACCATTTCTGAATGACTAATAATAATGTCAATAACATGAAACTTTACTCTTCCCTGGAGTTATTAAAATCTGTCATAGAATTAATTGATGTGTTTGTGCATTGGCAGGGAATAATTTTCCCTAGCCTAGATATTAGATCATTACTGAGCAAATATATAGCCCCAAAGATTATAGACTAGGCAGAATGAGGTTAGGGGAAAAAGTCAAAATACCCATTTTTGTATATACCCATTTTGTTGAGCCTTTATTCATCTTGGGCTTTGGAATTAATGTCACCTTTCTCACAAGTCATCTAAGTTTGATTTTCGTTATGCCATATATTTAATTATGTGAGCTTATTAGATAATTTATTGACAATACTCCCTGATTCTCTAGGCATTCTTTGCTTTTTATTCCACAACTATAATATTTGGGTTTACACCAGAAAGTATTAGGTTTTCTGCAAGTTTCATATTATGGAAGTCTGCTTACCTTTTCTTGGGACAATTTTATTTTTAAAACTCTAGGATAGAGTTGATTATGCTAACATTTTTCTGATACCACTATTTTTGAAAACTTCTATCATTTTTATTTCAGTAAGTTAGTTCATAGAAGTGGCCATACTTCAGTTTTCTACCTTAACCAGAAAGCTATCAACACAAATGCCAAATGGCCCATTCAAGTCCAGATCCACATAGTTCAACATATCTGCCCCAACAATTTATCAAGTAACTCTATCAAAAAATGAATAAATATTATATAAAATGTCATTATTGATTTGAATATAATCCATATCTCTCTTCTTCCCCTTATATTAATGACCTTATATTCATTCTTAGTATCAACATCTTAGTTTTTGCCCATTGCTAGTATTAATATCTTAGTTTGCCCTTATATCCATTCATCTCTCACACTTTAATTGCCTCTGCTCCACACCAAGTCTTTTTTCTCCAGTATCTTTTAATCTAAGAAAGAGCCTACACATTCCTGTCAGATACTTTTAAAGCCACTTAACTAGGTACTTCCCTGCTCAAAAGCTTTCATTACCTCCCTATGCCTTTTGAGAATACTTTGATGCTTTATGCCTTAATATGACCATTCTATCTACCAAATTTTAATGTTTGCAAAAGATTTACATGATTTGGCCTATTCTTCTCCCCTTTGCTGACACTGAATTCAATGGCATGCTAAGTGCTGACAATGCAGTCTACCTTAGAATTAGACAATGGGAGATAAGGGATGGGGAGGAATGGTGGGTATATTATCTATAGGGAAATATTAATCAGTAATAAACTAAAAAAAAAGTCACTATGCCCAAGAAGTTCTAAATGATGTTTGAAAGAAAATACTCCTCCATGAAAAATGTTAACCAAAACTTGTTGTCTAAATTCTATACAGTTCCTGAAATTATAGCTGAGTTTTAATAATATATACATAAGTTTCAAGTTTGCACTTTTTACTCATCCTGGAATGAATATCTTTTTCTACAAAGAAGTTAATTTGAATAATTCCCAGTTATGTAGCCAGCTAGGACACCCTGGACTCAGTGATATGTGTTCATTTTCAAGAACACTATTATAACTCTTCAGTATGGTTAAGCTTGCTTTTGCACAGTGGTGTTAATATGCCTGAATGTAAACATTAGATTCAGAATAAGTACAGCACAGTAATTATAAATACAAAGAATCAGAATTCGAGTTACTTTACTTCTGTCCATCTGTGTAATCACGTAGAGTTTTTACCTGTAATCAGATTTAAAATAGTGAAACAGTGAGAACTCTGAACTGCAATATATTTCATTAGCAAGCACAAGTTTTATTGGAATTTATCAAGTACAAATCACATATAGAAATAAAGACATTTCTGAAGCCATTACACTTGGCACATCACCACTTTTTACAGATTTTTTTGCCTTATATTCTTTTTTAAAAAAATTTTAACATTTATTTATTACTTAGAGACAGAGAGACACAGAGCATGAGCAGGAGGGGGGCAGAGAGAGAGAGGAAGACACAGAATCTGAAGCAGGCTCCAGGCTCTGAACTGTCAGCACAGAGGCCAATGCGGGGCTCGAACCCATGAACCATGAGATCATGACCTGAGCTGAAGTCAGTTGCCTAACCAACCCAGCCACCCAGGCACCCCTACCTTATATTTTTAATATTTATGTACATGCATTATTATTTCTTTGTACCCATGAGGTTTTTAAAAATTTTTATATTAGAGAGAGAGCATGTGTGAGGAGGAGCAGAAGGAGAGAGAGAGAGGAGAGAGAGAGAGAGAGAAGGGAGAGAATCTTAAGCAGGCTCCATACTCAGTGTGGAGCCTGACACAGGGCCCAATCTATATCTATATCTACTCATCAATGAACCTGAATGGAGCTAGAGCATATTATGCTAAGTGAAATATGTCAGTAAGAGAAAGACAGATACTCATATGTGCAATTTGAGAAACTTAACAGAAGACCATGGGGGAGGGAAGGAAAAATAAGTTACAAACAGAGAGGGAGGCAAACCATAAGAAACTCTTAAACACAGAGAGCAAACTGAGGATTTATGGGGTAGGGGTTGGGAGGGATGGGTGATGGCTATTGAGGAGGGCACTTGTTGGGATGAGCACTGGTGTTGTATGTAAATAATGAGTCGTGAGAATCTACTCTCGAAGCAAGACTGCACTGTATACACTGTACATCAGCTAACTTGACAATAAATTATAATAAATAAATAAATAAATAAATAAATAAGTTAACTATACTGGATTTAAAATATTTTAGAAAAGCAAAAATAGAAAAAAAAAGAGTCAAACGGTTAACTTAAGTCAGAGTCACTCAGGTGTCCCCCTCCACGAGCTTCTTAATGACAGGTAATATACCTGATTATAATATGAATTCCTTTGCCAATATCCTAATTCATATATGTTTTTTGAGTAAATGCAAATAATTTTTTCAATAAACTTTAGTATTTGTAATTTTTGATGTGTCAACAATAATAAAATTAGTACCCAATTTCAATTTAATAATTGGTAACATTTACCTTATATTTCGATTAGATTATGAAATGGCACATCACAAATTCAGAAAATAAATAAAGTAAAAAAGGGACTATTCTCATACAACTACATAAAATATGTAAATGTGGAAAATTCTGTCTCTACATTTACCAATCCAGCAAATATATATTGAGTGATCAAATGTGGCAGGAACTTTAAATGTACAAGAGAAGCAAAGTTCCTGTTCTCATGGGGTTGATATTACTGAAAAGATAAAGTGAGTCAGCCAGTGATAAATGATATAAAGAAAATAGGACAATGAGTGTGATATTGTGATAAATGATGAGGTGAGGTTGAAGAAGTTTAGACTGGATTATCAGGATTAGGGATTAAATAAGGTAACATACATAAAATTATATACATTTTTATACACACATATATATATTCATAAGTATATGATGAATACTACTTATCTGTATCTATACAGATATATGTCATAGTATCAAAGAAAATGGAGGAAGTCAATACATTTTGGATGATGAAAAGCGAATTTAGATGCTCTACAAAAGACACTGTCAAGAGAATGAGAATACAAGCCATAGACTGAGAAAAAATATTTTCAAAAGACACATCTGGTAAATGGATGCTATCCAAAATCTACAAAAACTCTGAAAACACAATGATAAGGAAAAAAAAACAACTCAACTACAGCTTGGCAAAATATCTGAACAGACAACTTATCAGAGAAGATATACAGTTGGGAACTGAACACGTGAAAACATATTCAATATCAGTTATCATTAAGAAATTCAAATGTAAAGGGCAGTGATATACCACTATTAAAATGAGTAAAATTCTAAATACTTACAGCATCAAATGCTGGTGATGGTGTGAAGCAACCAGAGCTCTCATTCAATGCTGACATGAATGAAAAATGGTATAGCAACTTTTGAGGAGAGTTTAAGAGTTTCTTAGAAAATTGAACAGACTCTTACCAAACACTCCAGCAATCATCCTCCTTGCTATTTACTAAAATGAGTTGAAAATTTATGTTCACACAAAAACCTGCACACTAATGTTTATAGCAGCCATGTTAAAAATTGCCATATCTTAGAGCAACAAAGATGTCCTTCGATAGGTGAACAGATAAATAAACTGTGGTACATCCATACGATGGAATATTATTCAGGGCTAAAAATAATTGATCAAATAAAAAGAAAACACAACGAAACTTACATGCATATTTCTAAGCAAAAGAAGATAATCTTAAAGGCTTACATAGTATATGATTTCACTTACATTATATTCTGGAACAGGCAAAACTATTGAGGCAATAAAAAGATAGTGGTTGCCAAGGGTTTTAGGAGGAAGAAGAAATAAAGAAGTGGAGCACAGAGGATTTTAAGACAGTGAAACTACTCCGTATGATACCAAAGAGGTGGATATTTGCTATTATACATTTTAAAGACTCACAGAATATAAAACACCAAGAATGAACTCTAATGGAAGCCATGGGCTTTGGTTGGTAATGATGTGTCAATGTTGGTTCATCAATTACAGCAAATATACCGTACTAATGTAATATATTAATAATAAGAAAATGTGTGTGGGATGGAGGAAGTATGTGAAACCCTCTGTACTTTCCATTCTGTTCTTCTGTGAACTTAAATTGCTCTAAAGAAGAAAGTCTGATAATATTTTGCTTTAAAGTGGTTGGTGAATAACTTGACAGAACGTCTGAAGTGGAGGGTTTAATAAGAAGTTAACTTGTTTATTACCACTGCAGAGTAGATGTTACATCCTCTGAAATAAAAAAAAAGGATGCCATTAAAAATGTGAATCCAAGGAAGAAGAATTTGCAGAAATAAAATACACATGAAGAAATAAAAAGAAATACATACACATGATAGTAAAAAATGATAAAAATATTAGAAGGTGATGTTGAGAAAACCTCCCAAAAAACGGAACCAAAAGGAAAAGAGATGGTTAAGGAAAAGGAAATGTTAAGAGGATTAATCTAGGAAGTTCAATATACAGTGAATAAGAATCCAGATAAAAGAATAAATGAAAATTACAAAAGAAATAAGTCGAAAATTTTTTTACAAGTTGAATGAAATAACACACCAAAGCCAAGAATAAATGAATTCAAATAGTCCCACAAAGTGCACATTTTAATAAAATTTTAAAATACCAAGGATAGCAAAAAATTCTAAAGCTGTTAGAAAAGAATAAAACAAGTCACATAAAAAGAAATTTGGGTAAATGATATTAGTATTTTCTAACACTGATCATTTGAAGACAACAAAACAAAGTCAGCAAAAATCTGAGAGAAATAATTTCAACCTGAAAGTTCTGAAACTTGACAAAATAAGAGGTGAGAACACAGAAGAAAGGAATTGTCAAAATGACAGAAACTGTTTGAAGAATTTACCCTCCTTACACCTTATCTCAAGAAGAAACTAGAATATATGTTTCCCAAGTGTAATAAATAAAATTATAAAAAGTAAAAGACAAGATACAGCATATAGTGTGTTCACTATATGCAAATGGCAAAGAGAAACCCATTATGGAGAGAAGAGAATTTTCAGCATGACAGGCCTGCAACAGCCTTAAGTTTAGGAAATTATGTGATAGATACATGTAAAAATATGTGACATTTTAAAACAATTATTGTCTACAGGAAAAGCAGAAAGGAAATGCAATCATGGCACACACAATTTCTACATGGTTTATCATAATACCAGAATATTGATTTAATAAAAAATCCTAATAGTAATTTAGAAGGATAAGAAACGCAGCAAGAATAATAATTAAAAATGATAATTCTTTACAATTTATAAAATGACATAATGTCTGAAGTTAGTGCTTCAAAAAATAGCAGTAAATTATATAATATTCAAATATGGAAATAAACAAAACTTCTTTTAAGAGGTGAAAACATTTTGGAGTCAGACAGAATGGATAAATGAGGAATGAGTTCTAATATTTTATTATAGCCTTATAGTACTAGTTGACTTTTTAAATTATGTGCATTTATTATTCTCATAAGAATGAAAAACAGTTAAAACAAAAGATTAAACAGAATAATAGGATGAGTAGGAGTAAAATTTTCCAGGGTTGATGGTTTTGACAGTTCCCCACGTATGGGTGCACATGAAGCAGTTACCAGTACTTATAGCTATTGTTGGCTCTGAGACAGGCGCCCAACTTTTCTCTTGGCAGAATATTTAAACAAAGAGATTTTCAAGTTTCCATAATTGTATTTAATAATATGTATTGTTTTTTAATATGAAATGACATCCCTCAATTACTCAAACTTTTCCAAGGTATTTGAAATACTCATTTGAACACACACACAGACACACACACACACACACACACACGCACACAGGTTTATTTCTATGACTTATATTTGCTTTATTGGCCTTTCCACTCATCATGTTAACAAACATTTAACCTTAAAAGTTAAAGATGATACAGTAAATAATATCATACTGTTTATACTATATGAATGATTAAATTTCAGAACTGAAATACTGTTAATCTGTTTGATTTCAGCAGTTTGTAATTCTTGAACAGAGCTTCTCTCCTTCATTTCCTATCATTGCACTGATCGAACAGGCATACACACACTAGTGCACACTTAAATGCAGCTAATATCCTATACTCGATAGATTTAGTTGTTACTAGTTTTTTTTTTTTTAAAAATAACAAAATTACCTTTCTAGGGGCACCTGGGTGGGTCAGTCAGTTAAGCCTCTAACTCTTGATTTCAGCTCAGGTCATGATCTCACGGTTTGTGAGATTGTGGGATGGAGCACCGTAATGGTCTCTGTGCTGAGAGCATGGAGCCTGCATGGGATCCTCGCTCTTCCTCTCTCTCTGCCCCTTCCCCCTCTCGAAATAAATAAACAAGTGTTAAAAATATAACAAAATTATCTTTCTAAAAGACCAAAACAATTTATATTAATATTTGAAAAATTAGTGAAGTAGGGCACTCATATTTCAAACCAATTAAATATAAACCTGTCTGAAGGATGGGGCTACAGCAGGGTTCACATGTACAGGTTAGAGCTGTGGACCTGAAACATCCTGCCAGTGTAGAGGGATCAAGAGGTACACAGGAGTTTTCTTATCTAAAATACCAGCTGTGTGATGATGGAGAAGGTAAGGGTGAAAGCCTAAATCCTACTGATGGTCAAACATCAAAAATCATGTCAGAATTGTTATTACATCTTCACTTACAAAACTCAAACCTTAGGTGATATTTTTGGCCATCACCTGAACTGTATCTTTCACTTTAATTGCTATTCTTGTTAAATCACGAGATGATACATCAGTATGTCCCACTTGTCTAAGTGCAGCTAGAAGTTTAAAATAGTTTAAATAACCTAAAAATGCACTCAGAATTTGGGGACAACCTTCCAGTCAACATGCATTTTATTTACCTTAATTTTTACTACTTTTCATTTCATTTCATTTGCCTTGAATTTTTCATCTGGGATCACATTCCTTCTGCCTGAGAAATATACGTCAAAATTTTCTGTAGGTGGATTTTCTAGTACAAATGTTCTTAATAAAAACAAATTTGCATTTTGCTTTTATTCTTAAAAGGACACTTTTTATTAGATATAAAATTCTATGTTTGTTGTTAATTTTATAGACTGAAGATACCAATACATTATCCTTGGTTTCTGTTACCATTGTTGAGAAGTCTGTTTTTGGTCTTCTTTTCCAATCTCTGACTCCTTTCAAACTAGTATGCCTATTATCTGTTCTTCTGAGTACTACTAATCTTTTCAGTTTGGTTTTGATTTTCAGCAATTTTACTGTGATTTGCTGTTGTATAATTATTTTATATTTAAACTGCTTTGGGTTAATAGTAACTTTTAAACCTGTGTCATGATATTGCGTATCAGGCTTAAAAAATTCATACCCATTTCTCATCATTCATGGCTTTTATTCCTTTTCTCTGCTTTTCTCCTGAGTTATTTAACTACAGTTATGTTCAGACATCTCTGCATTCTCCTCTGTATTTTCAGTCTTTTGTCTCTCTATGCTTTACCTTGGGTATTTTCTTCGATTCTGTCTGCTAGTTTATTTATTCTCTTTGAAACACATTAAATTTGTTTTTACCTTTATTTACTGAGGTTTAGAAAAAAATTAATAGACTTTGTTAGCATTATTTATATTAACAGAGCTTCCCCCATTTGCTAATCATGCTACATTTGTTACTATTAATAAACCATATTGGTACATTAATAATAACTAAAGTCTTCTGTTTATTAAGACTTCCTTAGATTTATCTAATGGTCTTTTCTGTTCCAGGGTACCATGCAGGAAACCACATCTTATTTAATTGTCTTATACCCTTGGGTTACTCTTGGCTATGGTTTCTCAGATTTATCATTGTTTTTGATGATCTTGACAGTTTTTTTTAAATTTTTATTTAATGTTTATTTATTTTTGAGAGAAAGAAAGAGTGCAAGTAACGGAGTGGCAAAAATAGAGGGAGACACAGGATCTGAAGCAGACTCCAGGCTCTGAGCTGTCAGCGCAGAGGCCAATGTGGGGTTTGAACCCACAGACTGCAAGATCATGACCTGAGCCGAAGTTGGACTCTTAACCAACTTAGTCACCCAGACGCCCCTGATCTTGACAATTTTGAAGACTACTGTTCAAGTTATTATAGCAACCCCCTACAGAATTTGTCTGATGATTGGGATTTGTCATGATTAGACAGATGACATGGGTCTTCATGAGGAATATCACATGGGTAAAATTTTTCATTTTAATTTTTCATTTTCATCTCATTATATCAAGGGTACATATTATTAACAAGATTTATGACTGTGAATGTTGATATTGACTATCTCACTGAAGTAGTTAGTGTTTGTCAGGCTTCTCCACAATGAAGTTACTCTTTTTACCCCTCTTCCCATATTTTGGAAGTCACTATGTATAGCCCAGAAATGATTCTCCTCTTCCTCTGTGGCACACTATCTCCATGAATTATTCAGAGTTCTGCATGGTAAACTTGTCTCTTCTCCCTTATTTATTTATTCAAGATATATTTATATTAGTATGGGGTCACAGATATTTATTTATACATTAGGTTTTAATAACATACTATTTTATTTTTTGTTGCTCAAATTGTTCCAGTTTTGGTCATTGGTATCTCTTTCAGTTGGCTTCTGTGTCTCTTTCACATACACCATCATTGTGTTTGCTTATTTTTTTTATCTCCTTATTTCCTGGGACTATAAGATGCTCTAGGATCATGTATTTTACCTGCCCCAGCTCTAGAACAGCCATATCTCCTTGGTACCCTGGTTCCTTTTACTGGAGAAACCAAAATCTGCATACTGAGTATGATAATTATTACTGGGGTATTCCACTGAGTTTTAATTTGGGTTATTTACTTTGTACTTTTTGGAATTACTATATTTCTTATTTTTCAAATGTGTTTTGCCCTTCCCCCTTTTATTATATTTTTCCCAATTCTCTGTCAAAAGTATATTTTATTTTTGTAAACAGAGCAAATATAGTTAGAGTCTTTATATGATAATTTAATATTTAGGGTCCCTCTGAGGATGTTTTATTGGATATTTTTTCTTTTTATGGTTGTTCATGTGATCTTGATTTTCACTTGATAATTTTTTCATTGCCAGGGATTTTGCATTTGAAAAATTATAGAAGTAATTCAAGATCTAAGAGTATGCTTTATTTCTCTATTAACAGTTCACATTTGTGTATGGCAAGTGGCTAGGGGCACTAGCATTATAGCGACTTTTGACAAGATCAATTGAGACTCCAAATTAAAGGTCTGACAGAAGGAAAAAAAATGCCATTTTAGGCATCAAAGCTATTTATCTCCATCTCTAGTATCCTACACTAGATATCTAGCCTTCAAAACAACTTACAAGGCATACAAAAATCAAGATAAAGAGCACACTGCCAAGAGATAGAACCAGATTCAAATATGACACAGATGGTAGAAAAAACAGACAGAAATGTTTTAAATAATCATGATTAAAATGATATAGGCACTAATAGAGAATCTTTTTAATGGCTGTGTCCAAAGAACTAATGAAAATATTCATTACTGATCTGATGAGTTGTAAATATTTTTGAAGACCTGGGAGCACCAGTGCTAAACCACTACAACGATACCCCTTGAGCAAGAACTTTTCTTCTTTGCTTGTCCGCCCACCAACCTGTTCAAACCCTACTACAACCTCTTCTTGATATAAGCATAGTAAAGTCAGATATTGCAGCTAGCAATATGAAAATGAAAGATAAAAGTGATGGGTTAGAAATGAGAAAAGGATCATTCCATAGATTCCTATCTCTTTCTTGACTTCAGACATCCCATGGTAATAGGGAAGACTCATCTTCTACCTATGTTTACAGTTGTGATAACTACATAGTAATAAAACTTTAAAGTACTGGAATGGGACTGCTTTGTGACTTAATAAAATCATAGATTTTAGTACTTAAAAGTAACCAGAAAAAAACCTAAGTCCTACTCAAGTCTAAATCAAGGGGCTAAATAAGTAAATAACATAGCCCCATAGTAATGTTTAAAGGTAGATTGAAAATTAAATAAAATTCTTAAAATACAGCAAATTGAATCCAACAATGTATAAAAAAAAATATACACCACAGCCAAGTAGGATTTAAATCAGGTATGCAAATCCAGTTCAGAATTTGAAATCAGTTAATACAATCCATGACAGCAAACTGAAGATCACATGATCATATCAATAGATGCAGAAAAAGCATTTGACAAAATCCAACATGAACTCATGATAAAAAATCTCATAAACCAAAAATAAATGAGAACATCTTCAAGTTGGTAAAGAATGTCTACTAAAATTTATAGCTAATGATATGTTTAATGGTGGGAAACTCAAGGCTTTCCAACTGAAATCAAGTATAAGACAAGGATGGCGTCTCTTATCACTCTTTTTCAATATTTAACTGAAATTACAGATGATGCAATAAGATTAGAAAAGGAAATAAAAGATATACAGATTGGGAAGGAAGAAATAAAACTTTGTTCGCAAATGATACGGTCACCTATATAGACAATCTGAAAAAAATCAACAAACTCCTAGAACTAAAGCTGATTATAGCAATGTTGCAGGTTATAAGTTCCTATACAAAAGTCAATTGCTTTCCTATATATTAACAATTAACAAGTGGAATTTGAAATTAAAAACAAAATACCATCTACAATAACACTCCCTGAAAATGAAATACTTGGTATAAACATAACAAAATATATACAATATATGAAGGAAACTACCAAACACTGATAAGTAAAATCAGAGAAGAATGAAATAAATGAAGAGATATTTCATGCTCATGAAAAGACTTAGTATTATAAAGATGTCAGTATTTCCAACTTGATCTATACATGCAATGCAATCCCAATCAAAACCTCAGAAAGTTGTTTTGAATTATTAACAAACTGATTCTAAAGTTTATATGGAAAGAGACAAGATTGAAAGATAAGAATAAATTTGGGGGACTGACACTACTCAACTTCAAGGTTTACTTGAAAGCTACAGTAATCCACACAGTGTGGCATTGGAGAAATTATATACAAATAGATCAATGGAACAGAATAGAGAGCTCATATACCCACATAAATTTAGTCAACTGATATTTAAAAAAAAGAGTAAGACAATACAATGGAAAAAAGACAGACTTCAACAAATAGTACCAGAAAAACTGGACATCCACATGCAAAAAATTTGAACCTAGACATAGATCTTACATCTTTCCCAAAATTAATTCAAAATGGTTGACAGACCTAAATTAAAGTGCAAAATCTTAAAAATTCTGAAAAATAACAAGAGAAAAATCTAGATGACCTTGGATATGGTGATGACTTTTCAGCTGCAATACCAAAGGCAAAATCTATGAAAGAAAATGTTAAGTGGACTTCAAGAATATTAAAATTTTCTGCTCTGCGAAAGGCATTGTCAAAAGAATAAAAAGACAAGCCATAGATAGGGAGGAAATATTTTCAGAAGACTTACCAGAAAAAGGGTTATTACCCAAAATGCAAAAATCTCTTAAAATGCAACAACAAGAACATCAACAACCCAATTAAAAAATGGAGCAAAAACCTTAGCAGACATATCACCACAAAGAACATACAAACAGCAAATAAACACACAAAAAGATGCTCCACATCACATGTCACCAGGGATCTGAAAATTAAAACAAGAAGATACCACTGCACACCTATTAAAATGGCCAAAATCGGAAACAGTGACAACACCAAAAGTGGGTGAGGATGTGGAGCAACCAGCATGAATTCTCAGTTATTGTTGGTGGGGATACAAAATGGTATAGCCACTCTCGGAGACAGGTTGGTAGTTTTTTTACATAACTACATATCCTCTTATCGTATGATCCAACAATCATGCTCCTTGGTATTTATCTAACATATATATGAAAATACTTTCACAGTAAAAGCCTGCACATGGATATTTACAGCAGCTTTATTTATAATTATGAAAACTTCAGAGCAACCAAAAAGTCTTTCAGTTAAGTGAATAGAAAAACTGTGTTACATTTGTATAATGGAATGTCATTCAGCACTAAAAAGGGACGAAAAGACATGAAAAGACATGGAAGACACTTAAATATATAATACCAAATTTAAGAAGTCATTCTAGAAAGACCACATACTGCATGACTTCAACTATATGGCATTCCAGAAAAGACAAAGCTATGACAGTAAAAAGATCGGTGGTTGCCATAGAAGAAGGAAGGTATGAATAGACAGAGCACAAAAGATTTTTAAGGCAGTAAAACCACTCTATATAATAATAATAACATGATGGGTATATACCATTATACATTTGTCCAAACCCATACAATATACAACACCAAATGTGAACACTAATTTAAACTGTAGACTCTGGGTGACAACAATGTGTTGATCAATTGTAACAAATGTACCAATGCGGTAGAGGATGTTGATAAGGGGGAAATTATGCATGTGTATGGGTAGGGAGCACATAGGAGATCTCTGTAAATTCTCTTCAATTTTGCTGTGATCTTAAAAATTTTCTAATAAATAAAATCTATTCAAAAATTAAGTGAGAGGCAAACATTAAGCCTACTATTACATTGATGATTAAAGTTGTAGTTGTTTGTATAATGGCTATAACCTGAAGGCTTCCAGATAGACACCAGACAAATTGATGAAGAATATGTTGTATAAAATGAGCATTTTCCTGGAATGGCAGAAAATTGGTTTGATCACTATTTGGAAGAACAAACTTTATAACTTTGGGAATCTGGGTTACCCAACAAGTAGTTGAATGAGACTCATATTTCCTATGTTATTATTATTTAAATTTATTTATGCATTTTTATAGTCTTAAATTTTAATCTGGTTTCACTTGACTACTGAGGCAATTTTAAAAGACCAGTTATTAAAATATTGTTTCAAAGTGCACAGAAACATCAAATTTGTACATTTGAATGAGTCAGTCTTGAGTGAGCTTTCTAAATCTGGTAGAAATCATTTTGCCTAAGTGATCAAAATTATCATAACCAGTACTAGAACAAAGTAATTACATGTGCCTGCTAATATGATACACTGTGAAAGATTTGACATCGCTTTTGTGGCACTGCTCTCACAAACAAAATTACCTGCACATAATCATAAGGAATATTAGAAATAGTCAAATTATGAGACATTCTGTTAATAACTGACCTGTTTCAAAATAAAGGATACTAAAGAAACATGACAAATAGAGGCACTCCATGTTCCTGGACTAGAATAATAATAATTAGTAGTACTATTTGCTATGAAAGTCTGATATAACTGGGGAAATCTACATATGGTTTGTACACTAGATAACAATGTTATACGAATGTTAATTTCCTTATGTTGATAATTCCACTATAATTATATGAGAAAATAGCCTCATTCTTAACTAAACATACACTAAAGTATTTGGAGTGTTTTTCTCTTCTTCCTAAATCTCACTCTCTCTCTCTGTCTCTTCTCTCAATATCCCTAAGTAGCTGAGAGAGAGTTTTAGGGACATTAAGAAAAAAATAGAGAGATATGGAGACAAGGATAGGGACAGGGGATGGAGATAGAGGAAATGAGAGAAGGAGAGACAGAGAGGGAGGGAGATAATGGTAAAACAAATGTGGTAAACTTAATAAGTGTGGGATATGGCTGAAGGATATACAGAACTTCTGTAATTAGTCTTAAAACTTTTCTGTAAGTTTGAAATTAATTAAAAATAAAATTCATTCCCCAAAGAGCATATTTTTCTATAGATGGCATAAATTTGCCTAAATAAATCCAATTTTTAAACTGTGCGATTTTGATTTAATTAAATGTGATGAAAATGAAATGCACGTGTATAACCACAGCTTCCCAAATCAACAAAAGCCAAAAATACCAAGATATCTCTTTTTCTCTATAGTCATATTTTACGTGATTACCAATGACCTTAAGGTATGGAATCCATCATACTGACTTGTATTTTCAAATTAATGTTCCACGTTGAAAGCAATATGACTGTTTACTGTCTGATAAATTAAGTTGAACTCCTTGACTTTGTCATGTAGCCTTATCACATTACAGGTATTATCTGCAATATTTTAAAAAGTCTTTGGATTATTATCAAAAGATAAAATATGTAAAGATTAATATTTAAAGTGCTAGGATAAATCATATTTTTGTGAAGGTAAGGAACCTACATTACATTAGTATTTGAATATATTCTAACAACTCTAATGTCATTTTCCAATATTGACTTCTCCTTATTGGTGTCATATTGTGAAAGAATAAATCTCAAGGTCAAAAATTTAATAAAAGCATCTACCTTATTGCTTCAAAAGCATAAGTTGCCTTTGATTTTTAGGGATATCTTTGCAGCATCAATGTTTTTAGATACTTCTTAAACTGGATGTTGTTACAAAACAAAACAAAAAGCCAAAAACCCAAACCAAAGAAACTACATCATCACATTATTCATGGAAAATTTAAAAAGAAAGCTACACCAGCTCCTAGGAGTTCAACTTACTAGAAATTCCCAGTGAGGGAGAGTTTAAGTTTTTTGAGGTGGCAAAATCCAGAAGTTTCTCATTCAGTGTTCCTGGAACAGATTTTGGACCCCAGGGAAGGCTCTCTAAAACAGATTTATGAACTTATTGCTAAATATTGAAGTCCTACTGGAGCGCCTGGGTGGCTCAGTCAGTTAAGCGCCCAAATTCGGCTCGCAGTTGGTGAGTTTGAGCCCCACATCAGGTTCTGTGCTGACAGCTCAGAGCCTGGAGCCTGCTTCGGATTCTGTGTCTCCCTCTCTCTCTGTCCTTCCCCCCGCCCCCAATCACACTACCCACCCCCCCCCCTCTCTCTCTCTCAAAAATAAATAAACATTAAAAAAAATTAAATATTGAAGGCTTTCAGGCCGTAGGGTGAAAAGACATGGCTGAACCCCAAAAAACTGAGTCTGATACTAGGAAAGAACCACAGGAAAGGCTCTGGCAACAGTACTAACACGTGAGCAGAGGACTGTTTAGGTGTTTAAGAAGTTAGAAACGGATGCTAAGAAGTGTTTAAGAAAGACATGGACAAATGGGAGTGAACCATAGTAGTTCAGGTATTTAAAGAAATACACCTGATGGTCTTTTCACAGACTGGTGTAACAGGGCATTCTTTTTATTTGTATGAATAATTATTTGTGAAAAACACACTTCAGAAAGCCATTGGACTCTTTTGAAGAAGTATGTTCCTAAGTAGAGTTGAAAATGTGGACTTACAATAAGTGAATATTGTATTTTTTTTTTAGGTAACTGGATTTGTAGAAAAATTAAATAGACAATATTAAGTTTCTATAGTATTCTGAATAAAGAGATTCCTGTTTAGAAGTTTTCGATTTGAGTTGCTCCTTAATTCATTAAGCATTTTGAATCATAGAACAGGTGCTAAAATTTTCAAAAGCATTCATATGTATAGTGCATGAGAATTTCCAGCAAAATGTTAAAAAAAAGTAGAGCTATGTTTTCTAACATGCTTCCACAGTGAGTACAATTTGTAGTTATATAGACTAAAGACTCTCCTTAATGAATTCTCTATTATCCAGAAAGTGCTGGTCCTCTGGCATTTTCTGATTAAACTGAACAGAAATCTGAGTTGGGAGAAAGACATGTTCTGTAATTTGGAATCATGCTACTGGAGTATTTTTTTTTATTTTTGTGAAATGCATGCATATTAATTTGAAGTCTTTTATCCATTTTGCTGAAAATGTTTTTTTAAAAACTGTCAAATAAAGAAGTTATTTATATTACTGAATATAAGTCAACAAATAATTCAAACAAAGCAAAACAAAATGAAAACCCTACGTCCTATATATTTGATATTATAGATCTAATTTCAATACAAATATTGAAATATTCTCTTATAGAGTATGCATATGTAAATGCATTCTATATATGTTTAAACTATTTAAACATATGTACATACATTATAATTTATTATATTTGTATATTGCCTTATAATATATAAATACATATATGTATATATAAATGTATATATATGAAATATATATATATATATTCTCAGAAGTAGACTGTAGCACTTAAAAATTACAACATATAAAAATGGCATCTAGTACTCTGAGATCCTCACCACGTATTCCCATGACTGATTCTCATTTCCTTGTTAGGAATTAATTTAAGAGGAAAATCCAGTCTTCAACTAATACAAACATTCCTATAAAATGTATGGGAATTCCAGGAAGCTTTACAGCTAAAAAAACGTCAAAGAAAAACATCCCATTAAAGCCCCAAGTGGAAAAGAATGCCAACAACAATTAAGCTTAAGTAGCTTTACTGGCCCCACTGCTCTCACTTAGACAGAATTGTGGAGCAGTTATTTAATCAGAAGGGATTGGGAACGGATTATACAGGATTTTGTTTACATTAACTAGGGCATTGAATGTTCAGCAATACGTAAACTCCAAGAAGTAACTACATATAAGATTTTAAAGAGGGGAAGTAGAATGCAACAGTAAAACAGGAATCCCAATCTCTATCCTCTGAACTTTAGATGTGGTCAGCTCAGTTGAACACAGAAGACTCATACTATTGTTAGCATAGTTGACAGGTAGATGGTGGGAAACTGTAACTTATAGCTTTAAAGGTTAGTCTGGGCTCCAAAGAAACATATAAAGGTAACATGGAGTCTGGCATTGTTTATCATCTGTAGACACGGTCCCTACATAATGTCACTGGCTTTTATGTCAGTGGAAAACTCTGTGAAACCTTGTTCAATAGGCCCTCCACCTGATAAAGCACAGCCACCCTGAGACCGAACAAAAAAAAAAGATGAATCAAGTTTATTTTTCCTCTTGTAAAGCATCCACTCTCCTCAAGAGTCTCTTCAGTAACTGAAGTGCTTAGAATTATGCAAGGATAGACATCTACTCATTTTTTAAAGAAAAAATAAATAAAAGTATCTAAATGAATAAATTTAACCTAAGTGTTCAGAGAAGCACTACAAACTATAATATATACTTGTATTCCTTATTTCTTTCTAAAGATGTGTTTTTAAATATAAATCAAATTTCTGGTTGAATAAGATACATCCAATGGAATGCCTTATTTTTTTTGGGGGGTGGGGTGATGGACAATCAAACAAAACATGAGCATTTTCTATGTGCCAAGCACTTTGCAATGCGTTTTGAAAGAGATAAAGAAAAAGAAAATATCAGCTTTGCATATCTCACAATCTAATGGGAATAATAATAATAAGCATGGAGAAATACATATCAGACAAACATTTTGAAAGTCAATTTTTGAAATGCAATCATAGTTCAAAGTACAAAGAAAGAAACTGAGTAAGAGTAAGTAAGTAATGAGTAAGATCAGAAAGTGTTCATGGAGGAGTTGACATGCCAGTTGGACCTTCAAGGTTGAGTACAATTTTCATAAGTAGAAAGAGCTGTGAAGGATATTCTAAGCAAAAAGAGAATTAGTGAGGACGTGGTCTGGAATAAAATTTATAGAGATTCAAGAGATGTTAAGCAATCTGTTTTTGCTTGGTCACAGACTATACAGCTTGAAGTGCAAGTAACTTGCAAATCAGATGGGCCCCTGTAGTAGACACTGGACTTTACCTCAGGCAAACCCGACTTTTTTCTCTGTCACCAGGCTCCAGCACAGAAGATGAAAAGCTAGTAATTCTCTTATTGTCTCACTGCCTCTTAAGTTTGGCCATGAAACACTATTCTACTAATTCAGAAAAGAAAGTGTGCTAGTGCTATCCATCACTCTGTTATTTCCTATGGAATATTCCTAAGTGATATATCACACCTCGAACAAATTGAGCATAAACAAAATGAGTGCACTCTGAAAAAGAAATTCTAAATATTCCCAAACTGTCCTTTATTTTTACTGCAAATAAATAACATCCAAATGCTCAGATAAGAAGACGTGCTAAAAGTCAACCTCTTCCCACTTTGTCCCAACAGAAGATAAGAACAGGGAACTATCTCCAAAGTGTAATGGTAACAAAAGCAATAGAAGCAGCAAACAAATAAAAAAAAATGTAGTAAAAAAAAAAAGTAGTAAATAGTTAAAAAGGTAACCACTTGAAACATAAATCTCTCTATGAGGAATTCACACCGTAGTGACTGAAGTGCACATTATAGGAAACATAGAACAAGATTAGATATTCATCAAAGTAGAGAGGGTAATGCCTATTGCAGAAGGAAGACAAACAAGAATAATGACTGGACACATCCAACTCCTAATGCCTCAACTCAAGAGCAGGGTTTAAAAATCAGACGGCTGGCGTGACTGGGTGGCTCAGTCAGCTGAGTGTTCACCTCTCAATTTCCGCTCAGCTCATGACCCCAGGTTCCTCAGATCTAGCTCCATGCTCAGCATGGAGCCCACTTGGGATTCTCTCTCTCTCTCTCTCTCTCTCTCTCTCTCTCTCTCTCTCCCTCTGCCCTGCTCACTCTCTCTCTCTCAAATAAAGTTTAATTAATTAATTAATTAAAATAAAAGAAAATAAAAATCAGACAGCAGAGCAAGATAAAAGAGAATTAATTCCTATAATTTTAAGGAGCCACAGCAGACCTAGATTACTCCCAATAAAAGATAAATATGCAATGAGGGAAAAAATAAAACTAATGCAAAATATAGAATAGTAAATAAACATACAAATAAGTAAGGATAAGGACTTATTATGCAGAATATTGATAAAGTACCCATTTGGGGAATAGAGCTGCCCCCCAAATACAAAAACAATTGCAGTCACTACTTGGCAATGTCAAGAAATAATGAAGAACATGGATTTAATGAACTGAAGTTTCAAAGATGACATTCTAAAGCAACAGAAGAAAATTTAAAAGAAGCTGACAAGAAATAAATGGAAAAACTATACCTTTTCTCAACCAAGCAACATATTAGAAATAGCAAGGAGTGAAACTCTGACAAACACAAAACCAAATCAGTTATGTGTAGAGTAGAGCTAAGAAAATCACAGGGAAAGCAAATAAAAATGATAAAGAGATATATGGTAAGAAGAAAAATGACAGCTATGGAATGAGTACAACATAAACATGATTATGTCTCTGAAGAAGAGACTAATGCAAATAAAAAAATATTTAAATATAAAATAGAAGGGCAAAAAGTATTTCCTATAATGGAAAAGAGTGTTCTAGGAAATTTAATAGAAAATGATAAACAAACAAAAAAGAAAATGATAAACAATTTATTCAAATGACATTCTTGAAATTTAAGGAAAACTAATAGTAAAAATAGTCAGCATCTATTTCCAAACCCATGAATTATGTCACTTAAATAATTACAGAAAGAAAAATATTTTATGTGCTAAATATTAGTGTTTCCTTATTTAGAGAAGAATAACTTGGCCAAACTCATTCAGTAAGTGAGCAATGGATTTAAATTTATAATCCAGGACCATGCCACTACAAAGGCTAAGTTCGTAATCATTATTCTGTACAGATCTTCTTGGATCTATGATGGGTTACATCCTGATAAATCCATCATTTGAAATTCCCATAAGTTGAAAATGCATCTAATGCACCTAACCTGCCAAGTATCATAGCTTAACTAAGTCTATCTTAAACATGCTCAGAACACGGACATTAGTCTACAGTTGGGCAAAATCATCTAATGTAAAGCCTGTCTTATAATAAAGTGTTGAATACATCATGTAATTTGTTAAATATTGTTCTAAAAGTGTAAAAAAATGATTATATTGGTATAGAATGGTTGTCTGTGTATCAGTTGTTAACGAAGCTGCAACTCGCTACCTCTGCCCATCATCTTGAGAGAGTATCTTACTCTATGTCGCTATCCCGGGAAGAGATCAAAATTCCAACTTTGGAATACAATTTATTTTTTTTTAATTTTAAAGTTTATTTAATTATTTTAAGAGTGAGAGAGGCAGAGAGAGAGAGAGAGGAAGAGAGAGAATTCCAAGCAGGTTCCACAGTGTCAGCATAGAGTCCAATGCGGGTCTTGATCTCATGGACCCTTGAGTTCATGACGAGCTGAGATCAAGTGTCAGATGCCCAACTGACTGAACTATGCAGGTGCCCCATGAATTACAGTCTCCGTTGAATACATATTGCTTTTGCACCATGGTAAAGTCGAAAAATCATACATCAAACTATTGTTAAGTCAGGAATCATGTGTATTCTATAAGATATTAGAAAATAAACTCATTTACTTCTCTCATCTGGCTGGTCTCAGATGTCCCTCCAAATAAGATATACACTGTCTTTTGAAGCGACATTGTCTATTGCCTTCACAGTGACCAATCTCCCCTAAAACCCCAATTTTCTTCAGGAACCACCCACTCCCCATAGCTCAAGTGAGTCAGGAGAAGCTGATCCCACATCCAACTCTGGAGATGTGTGTGTATTAGCTTAAGCCGATCATGGTCATCTCAGCTCTCTTGCCAGGGATTGTTAAAGAATCTTGGCTTATACTAATCAATGCATATTATTTTCTAATAATTATTACTGAATGAGCACTTCATATAAATTGGACCAGTCAAACTGAACAAAAAAAAATTATATTTGATGATTCTGGGACAAACTCTTCTCTTTCTAGCCCTAGAAATGAACAAGGAAGCACACTGCCTTATTTTCTGCTAATAGCCATCTTATGATGATGAGAGAGGCAGTCTGAAGAAAAAAGAAAAACCTGCATAGCAATGAGGGAAGAGTTAAGAGAATAGCAAATAAATGGAACTAGAGCCTGGAACTATCCTCCTTTCAGACTTTGGATTATATGAGATAAAAATGTCCTTGTTTTAGACATTTGAGTCAAGGTTTTTGATATTTAATTGGCACAACTATTTTCATTGATGACACACATGCACATATGCACAAATACATACATTCATACCACATGATGTTCATGTTATTGAACATCAAGGATACCACATCTGCTTGGGTCTTTGCCTTTTCAATGTGCCTTTGTATTCAGAAAAATAGTATTTGTTCCCACATTTAAAGTTTTAATGGGATGCTTAAAGTAGTCTACATCTGTTGATTAAAGAAAATAGAAAAAAATAATTTCTTGCGTGATCCTTGAAAAATACAAAACTAGATTTTTGTCAATTACTATAGAAAAAGAAGTAAAGGAAATTAGTAAATAAATAAGTGTGCTTTAAAATAGAAAGGCATGGATATTGTAGCAGAAGTTAAGAGGCAAAACTATATTTCCATTTCTCTAGCCCCTCTGTACTTGGATGATACGTGTCATCTCAAATTCTTGCTCTGCTGCTAGTTCCCATTACAGTGGTGACATTAACTAATGCGGAAACATCAGCAGCCAACCCCAGGCTTCCTGAAGTTGTTTGAAGCCCAGTCTCTAGATGACTTCACTGCTTTTTTGCTTGCTTGCCAGTTATTGAAGTAATTTCAACAATATCCCAAACTACACAATAGGTAAGAAGATAGAAGAACCATTCTGAGTGTCAGCTTCTGGTTTTACGGAAAATATAAAATGAATGCATGAAAAAGATTGGTTGGAGCCACTGAGGTTAGGCTTGGATTCACATGTCATCTCAAAAACAGGAACAACAACGTTTGATTCCCTTTCTTTCTTAAACGCTGATGGTCGTACTCAGACTAATGTTGGAAGAGTGGCAATGAGAGGAGGCATTATTAGTTCAGGGAATTTTAACCTCATTGAACTTCAATGGCTGTAGATTTGTCCTGATGAAAATATTATTTCTGTTAGAGAAATCTTTTGGCTAAAAGTAATGTATATCCTCTTGTTTAAGCAACTGGGGACAGAAATGTTTGTTTGCTCTTGGCAAATTTGAGCACAAGACAGTTTGGGATCAGATGATGTGTAGGCCATCTTAAAGATTTTTATCTTTATTTTAAGAGCAATTATAAATAATTGATAACTCATATTACATGGAAAGGAAGTTTCGGGGTAAATATGAATCATGGGAATTCACCCTATAGCAAATAGCCAGACTTTAGAAATGAAAGCATAGGGTTTTATTTTTATTTATTTATTTTTTCAATATGTGAAATTTATTGTCAAATTGGTTTCCATTCAACACCCAGTGCTCATCCCAAAAGGTGCCCTCCTCAATACCCATCACCCACCCTCCCCTCCTCCCACCCCCCATCAACCCTCAGTTTGTTCTCAGTTTTTAAGAGTCTCTTATGCTTTGGCTCTCTCCCACTCTAACCTCTTTTTTTTTTCCTTCCCCTCCCCCATGGGTTTCTGTTAAGTTTCTCAGGATCCACATAAAAGTGAAAATATATGGTATCTGTCTTTCTCTGTATGGCTTATTCACTTAGCATCACACTCTCCGGTTCCATCCACGTTGCTACAAAGGGCCATATTTCATTCTTTCTCATTGCCACGTAGTATTCCATTGTGTATATAAACCACAATTTCTTTATCCATTCATCAGTTGATGGACATTTAGGCTCTTTCCATAATTTGGCTATTGTTGAGAGTGCTGCTATAAACATTGGGGTACAAGTGCCACTATGCATCAGTACTCCTGTATCCCTTGGGTAAATTCCTAGCAGTGCTATTGCTGGTCATAAGGTAGGTCTATTTTTAATTTTCTGAGGAACCTCCACACTGTTTTCCAGAGTGGCTGCCCCAGTTTGCATTCCCACCAACAGTGCAAGAGGGTTCCCGTTTCTCCACCTCCTCTCCAGCATCTATAGTCTCCTGATTTGTTCATTTTGGCCACTCTGACTGGCGTGAGGTGATATCTGAGTGTGGTTTTGATTTGTATTTCCCTGATGAGGAGCGACGTTGAGCATCTTTTCATGTGCCTGTTGGCCATCCGGATGTCTTCTTTAGAGAAGTGTCTATTCATGCTTTCTGCCCATTTCTTCACTGGGTTATTTGTTTTTCGGGTGTGGAGTTTGGTGAGCTCTTTATAGATTTTGGATACTAGCCCTTTGTCCGATATGTCATTTGCAAATATCTTTTCCCATTCCGTTGGTTGCCTTTTAGTTTTGTTGGTTGTTTCCTTTGCTGTGCAGAAGCTTTTTATCTTCATAAGGTCCCAGTAATTCATTTTTGCTTTTAATTCCCTTGCCTTTGGGGATGTGTCGAGTAAGAGTTTGCTACGGCTGAGGTCAGAGAGGTCTTTTGCTTTCTCCTCTAGGGTTTTGATGGTTTCCTGTCTCACATTCAGGTCCTTTATCCATTTTGAGTTTATTTTTGTGAATGGTGTGAGAAAGTGGTCTAGTTTCAACCTTCTGCATGTTGCTGTCCAGTTCTCCCAGCACCATTTGTAAAAGAGACTGTCTTTTTTCCATTGGATGTTCTTTTCTGCGCTGTCAAAGATGAGTTGGCCATACGTTTGTGGGTCTAGTTCTGGGGTTTCTATTCTATTCCATTGGTCTATGTGTCTGTTTTTGTGCCAATACCATGCTGTCTTGATGATTACAGGAAAGCATAGGATTTTAAATAAAGACCTATGTATTAGCCCTAAAGACATAAAGAATTTTAATAACAAAAGATTTTTAAAAATAGAAAAAAAAAACACACCTGGAATAAATGTGTAGAGAATTTGAGTGAAAGAATATGCTTTATTCTATTCTACATCAATAATGTTATAGCTTACTTACAATATTAACATAAAGACATTCTCATTACTGTGAGGACACAGGAGTTCTTTTTTTTTTTAATTTTTTTTTTAACGTTTATTTATTTTTGAGACAGAGAGAGACAAAGCATGAACGGGGGAGGGTCAGAGAGAGGGAGATACAGAATCTGAAACAGGCTCCAGGCTCTGAGCTGTCAGCACAGAGCCCGACGCGGGGCTCGAACTCACAGACCGCAAGATCATGACCTGAGCCGAAGTGGGCTGCTTAATCGACTGAGCCACCCAGGCGCCCCGAGGACACAGGAGTTCTATCCTATATATACCCTTCTTATAAAGCCCTGCTTACTAGTGAAACCCAGCACTAACCCAGAGATATCCCAAAATAAATAAACTACAAATGAGAACATAGATTATAAAGGATAAACCGTGAATTTTAATATTCTATAAACAAAAAACTAAATCTAAAACTCTTTAGAAATTACATATATAATACAGAATGCAGATATCAAAATTCCTGAATAAAATACTCTGGAATAAAAATAAACTGGATTGAGACAAACATCACAAAAAAGACCAACAAAAATCTGGAAAATTAATTGGAAGAGGAAGTGTAAGGTACAACTTCTTTTATTCTTCAAATGATGAATAAAAAGTTTTGCTTCAGTACGACACTAATAGATTAATAAATATAGATTCAATTGTTTTATTTAAAGCTATAAATAATAAAATAAATAGTTGTATATCTTCAAAATTACCATAACAAAAAAGAAATATTGCAAAAGATAAAAAACAAAAATATTTATTCAGCCTTTCAGTGAATATTTATGGGGTTACTATTATTTCTACACTTTGTTTAGAGATACAATGGAGAGAAAAATGAGCATGTCCTGTCTTCATGGAATTCTGAAACCACTTTTGGAACATTTAGTCAATAATCATTATTGAATTATTATCACTATTGACTATTATAACAGCTAAATAATAAAAACGAAGTGTAAAAGCGTATAACTGAAGCATGTGAGGTGGTATCGGGATAGGAAAGTTCTCTGAGAAAAGA
The DNA here is from genome assembly GCF_023721935.1 of Panthera uncia. Lineage (NCBI taxonomy): Eukaryota > Metazoa > Chordata > Mammalia > Carnivora > Felidae > Panthera > Panthera uncia. The sequence continues at coordinate 107,997,920 of NC_064811.1, read as the reverse complement.
GCAGTAATTTGATGGTGAAGAGGATCAGCAACTCAGTCAGTGAAACCAGCAAAAGTCCTGAAGGAAGAAAAATAGGGAGGTGAAGAAAGTGAAATAATATTTGTATAATAGCTGAAATGCAGAGAACAAAGACAATAGTGCCATTTACTCAGGAGGAGGGGGTGGTGTGGAATCAGAAAGGGGACAAAATACCTGTGGTAGATTGTGTTCTTTTCCCTGAGCATCAACCCCCTTCTTCTTAGGGTGTTATAGTCCAGGCTCTTGCCCTGTGACTTCAGCACTTTTCCACAGGGCAGAGTCTTTCTTGGCTGCCCTGCCAGTGTGGCCTTGTGACTTGCTTTGGTAAGGGCAATAGGATGAAATGGGACATCTACCACTTCTGAGCAAAAGCATTATGTGGATTGTATGTTTCAGTTTGGTCCTGCTCCTGAGCATAAAATTAGCACATTCCAGAGAGGGGCTGATCCTTCAGCTTGGGTCCCAGTATAAGAAGGTTTATGGGGCTCACGCCAGCCACAAAGACCCTGTAGCATTCATGTAAACCAAGAAAAAAGAATATGAATGTGCATGATTATATGTTGCAGAGATTTTGAAATTTCTTTAGTGTACACATAGCCTAGCAAAGGTTCACTGAAAGAATTTCTAACTCATATTTTGGCAAAAAAAAATCAATAAAATCTTCTCAAAAGACACCATCGATCATGATTATACATGTGTAGGTTTATGTGCACATAAAGATGCATCTAGAACATTTCTTTAACAAAATGCTATTTGTGAATTATTTCTGAATGTCAGTTTTTCTTCCATTTTTAAAAACATTTTCTGGTATCTTGTGAATATGTGAATTTTATAATTAAAAAAATTCCACTAATAAAAAAAGAAATAAGAACAATATATATATTTTTAATTTAAATATGGTATACCTGGATGGCTCAGTCGGTTAAGCGTCTGACTTCGGCTCAGGTCATGATCTCACGGTTTGTGAATTGGATATCCTATTGAAACAGCCTGTGTCAGATTCTGTGCTGACAGCTCAGAGCCTGGAGCTTGCTTCGGATTCTGTGTTTCCCTCTCTCTCTGCCCCTCCCCCGCTCATGCTCTGTCTCTCTCCCTCTCTCTTTCTCCCTCAGAAATAAATGCTAATATTTTTTTTAAATTTAGATATAACTTACCTGAAGTAACAAGATTATTATATTTATAATAGTTGCCAGGATGTTGGGATAAATAAATTTTTATTGGAGAGATGTATGGTATATATATCACATGACAGATCAAAGCAGTGCTTTCAATACCAGTGCACATCAGAACTACTTGGAGAGCTTCTTGGAATACAGATTACTAAACCCTACCCCTATCCTTAGATATGGAGAGGGGCCTGGTAATTTGCATTTCAACTATTCCCTTGTGTTACTGAAGTTACTGATCCAAGAACACACTTTGAGAAACAATACCTTAAATGGTCAGACAAATACATTTCTAGGTAAGAATTTTAACTTTCATCCATAATTCCAAAAAAATCAGTTGATTTGATTATCCTTTGGGCCAAATGAGTGCTTGAAAAACACTGGATTTTTTCCTCTATGCCTCTGTTTCTTTTTTTATGTATTGTTGGTAAGTATAGAATTGAAGCCAAGTGAGTTCCAATTAAATAACTCTATTCTTATAATTGTATATCCTATTGAAACATACTCATGGAGTTAGTAATTAGAACACACACACACACACACACACACATAAATACACAAACACACATACTTATTTCGCTCCTGCCCATGGAAAAGTTTTATTTTCAGAGTAATGCATCGACTTCATAATTTTAAATAACCATCTCTGATACAGTAATGGTAGTTTTCCCCTTTTCTTTTGATTTAAGATTTTTCTCCAGGCATTTATCCTTGACTCTGTTCGTAATCAGTTCACAAATATCCTACAGAACTAATTTTGAACTTCAGATCTTCTTATAAAATGGAAGGACCTCATACTTGTGGTAGTAGACAAAGAGGAAATAAACAGATTACTAGTTTTCTTAGCAGAAAGTAGAATATTGTTAAATTCTACTCTTTAATTTGAAAAATATAAAACAGGAGCAAAAGAAGGATTTGGGAGGTTTTAATTTTTTTCCATTGTATCTTCACTAAAGCCTGAAAAAACATTTAAGTTTTACCACACAATTTTTTTTTCTTTTTTTTTCTTTTTTTTTTGCAAGGTCAAGAATCAGTATCCCATTAAAGCATTTTGCCAGAGGAAAAAGTTGTTAGAAAGTACATAAAATGCTAGGTGATCTGCTTTTAATGGAACTTGACTTTCTGATACATCTGAAACACAACTGTCTTTTATTAAACTGAAATGAAGAGGTCTGGGCAGGAGTCTTGAGGGACAGAACACTCAGCCTCAGAGTCAAAGCCCTAGAACATTTCTTGTTATCACTGAACAGTTGCCCTTCTAGCCAGCTAACAAGAGGAACATTAATAGCCTTTGAAAGTTATCCAACACAGTTTGCCTTGAAGACAATTATGTTGGTAAAACCATGGGTCTTCTAAGGAATAGTACAATTAAAACTAGGATATTGGGGGAGGGGTATTTGGGAGTTATAGATTTTTAGAGTTAGAAAAACCTCATTCAGTCTCACTTTCAAAGCCAGACAATAAGTTTCTGTGCTGTGAGAAGAGAGAGGAAAATTTAAATTGTAGTCTCTTCCTGTAACCCCATAGAACCTAACCGCAAAGGAGAAAGGTTTGTGCAATACTTTTATTTTTAAACGAGTTTCCCCTGGCCCAGTATGACTAGGGTATAGTCTCCAATGTGCCTATTCAAGGTTAGAATTTCAAAATCTTCATTAATATTTTGCTATTGCACCGGGATCATTCATGCTACGCTGCCTTTGCTAATTAAATTAATAGCTGCAAATGCTTACCAAAGAGATTAACTTCTGCACTGCTTTACTAGAAGGGCTGGTTGCTAGGCAGCTCTAGGTGACGGCTTGGCACGAAGCGCCTTCTGTCTCAGGACAGAGACCGCTCTGCATCCTTGACTGGGAGAATGAAGGCTGCAATGCTCTCTCTAAGAGCATTCACCTTCGTCTTTACATCTCAATTGCTCTCCTTTAATTATTTTAACCACTCGGTGCATTCTAGTGTTTCAAGCCTATTTAACGTGAAGTATATGTGTCTCATGCTTTGTGGACTCACTTCAACATCTTATCTTTTTCTTGTCTCTTCACAAGCATCAATCCTATATTGCACATGGCTTTCCCACCATTAGCAGGTATACTTTATGCCTTCTGAAGCTCTTGCCATGATTATTAATATTTTGGATTTTTTGCATATAACTTCACTCATATATATTGCCAAATATTTGTTTGATGTAAATCCTGGTTTCCTGCACTACTCTGTTTATTTTTAAGAATGTATCCTTCATTTCTTTTCCTCACTACTTTATGTATAGACAGCACAGCCACTGGGTGTTCATACTGAAGATAGATGTGGTGGCTCTCTTCTGCTGTAGGATATACTTTCTGCTGCTAGATTTGCTGCCAGCAAGTTTGTCCTTTGGGAAACTTGGCCTTAACCCAAACTTGAATTGACATTCTTTCTTCCTTGAAAACAGGTAGCTCTTCTCACAATGAACAATGAGTATGTGCATAACCAAGGTTATAAAAACTAAGTAAAAATGCATGTTTATTAAAAGTACACTATTAAAAAAAATACTTTAGTCATAATACTAGCCCACATCCAGCAAGACGAAGGAAACCCTGTGCAGAGTGAGCTTTCCTTAACAGTTCTTGGTCAAAATAGTTTATTTCATGGGGAACCTGGATGACTCAGTCGGTTAAGTGTCCAATTTCAGCTCAGGTCATAATCTCCCATTCCATAGGTTCGAGCCCCACGTCATGCTCTGTGCTGACAACAGCTCAGAGCCTGGAGCCTGCTTCAGATTCTGTGTCTCCCTTGCTCTCTGCCCCTCCCCCACTCACACTCTGTCTCTCAAAAATAAACATTATATTAAAAAAAATAACTTATTTCATTAGGAAACACCAACCAAAACCTTGGAAGTAAATGTCTGGTCCACTCCTACCTGGTTCTAATGCAACCTCTGCCTTGGTCTGTGACATTATGCCTGTCCATTTATACTTGGCATACATATGCATTTATCTGTAAGTTTGTCTGTATCTGCACACATGCACATGCCTGTGCACTCACAGAGTAAGGGCTAGAGGAGAAGTAGCAGAGTAACAGTAGTTAAACAGCTCCACAGAAAATCCATAAAAATCACTAAGGTTTTATGATATTGCCTGTAATTCTTAGCACATGGCTGTGTTTGACTAAGGGAATCCATAATACACTTAAGTAGGATATAATTTTATTTATGCTCACATAACATGTCAGAGGTGAGAGATCCAGGTGGCAGTATAACTTGGTCCCAGAGATCATTCAGTGACCTGGGTCCATTCTTCCTTGTTGCTTTGCCATAGTTTAAGAATGGCCCTCATTTACATGGTAAAAGCTGGGTCACCATATGTCATAATCCATCTCATTGGACAGAAGGAAGAAAATGTAGAGACAAAGTCAATTTTTTAAATAAAAGAGGAACACCTGAGTGGCTCCGTGGTTTCAGCATCCAATTCTTGGTTTCAGCTCTGGTCATCATCTCAAGGTTCTCGGGTTCAAGCCCCTCATTGGGCTCCATGCTAACAGGGCAGAGCCCTGCTTGAGATTGTCTGTCTGTCTCTCTCTCTCTGCCCCTCTCCTGCTTGCGCTCTCTCTCAAAATAAATAAATTAAAAAAAAAAGAGAGAAACTGCATACATCTTTGTCCATAGCAAAATTTACTTACAGGGTCTAATTGTAAGTGAGGCTTGGAAGAAATATAGTCCCCAGCAGGCAAGTACATGCCCAGCTAAAACTTTAATAATATAAAAGTATTAAAAAATGAACTGGGTGAAGGTATTGTTCAATGTAGTATCAGAGAAGCAAAACACTTTTGATTACTGTAAAATAAGGATTTTTTTATTTTATTTTTTATTTTTTTAATTTACATACAAATTAGATAGCATATAGTGAAACAATAATTTCAGGAGTATATTCCTTAATGCCTCTTACCCATTTAGCCCATTCCCCCTCCCACAAACCCTCCAGTAACCTTCAGTTTATTCTCCATATTTATGAGTCTCTTCTGTTTTGTCCCCCTCCCTGTTTTTATATTATTTTTGTTTCCCTTCCCTTATGTTCATCTGTTTTGTCTCTTAAAGTTCTCATATGAGTGAAGTCATATGATTTTTGTCTTTCTCTGACTGACTGATTTCACTTAGCATAATACCCTCCAGTTCCATCCAACATAGTTGTAAATGGCAAGATTTCATTCTTTTTGATTGCCAAATAATACTCCATTGTATAGATATACCACTTTTCTTTATCGAATCATCCATTGATGGACATTTGGGCTCTTTCCATACTTTGGCTATTGTTGATAGTGCTGCTATAAACATGGGGTGCATGTGTCCCTTCAAAACAGCACACATATATCTTGTGGATAAATGCTTACTAGTGCAATTGTTGGCTTGTAAGGTAGTTCTATTTTTAGTTTTTTGAGGAACCTCCATACTGTTTTCCACAGTGGCTGCAGCAGCTTGCATTCCCACCAACAATGCAAAAGAGATCCTCTTTGTCCACATCCTCGCCAGCATCTGTTGTTGCCTGAGTTGTTAATGTTAGTCATTCTGACAGGTGTAAGGTGATATCTCATTGTGGTTTTGATTTGTATTTCCCTGATGATGAGTGATGTTGAACATTTTTTCATGTGTCGGTTGGCCATCTGGATGTCTTCTTTGGAGAAGTGTCTTTTCATGTCTTTTGCCCATTTCTTCACTGGATTATTTGTTTTTTGGGTGTTGAGTTTGATAAGTTCTTTATAGATTTTGGATACTAACCCTTTATCTGATATGTCATTTGCAAATATCTTCTCCCATTCTGTCATTCCCTTTTAGTTTTGCTGATTGTTTCCTTCACTGTGCAGAAGCTCTTTATTTTGATGAGGTCCCAGTAGTTCATTTTTGCTTTTGTTTCCCTTACCTCTGGAGAGCTGTTGAGTAAGAAGTTGCTGCGGCCAAGATCAAAGAGGTTTTTGCCTGCTTTCTCCTCGAGGATTTTGATGGCTTCCTGTCTTACATTGAGGTCTTTCATCCATTTTGAGTTTATTTTTGTGTATGGTGTAAGAAAATGGTCCAGGGTCATTCTGCATGTTGCTGTCCAGTTTTCTTAGCACCACTTGCTGAAGAGACTGTCTTTATTCCATTGGATATTCTTTCCTGCTTTCTCAAAGATTATTTGGCCATATATTTGTGGGTCCATTTCTGGGTTCTCTATTCTGTTCCATTGATCTGAGTGTCTGTTCTTGTGCCAGTACCATACTGTCTTGATGGTTACAGCTTTGTAGTATAGCTTGAAGTCCAGGATTGTGATGCCTCCTGCTTTGGTTTTCTTTTTCAAGGTTGCTTTGGCTATTCGGGGTCATGTAAAATAAGAATTTATACTAGAAACAAGGTACCGCACAATTGTGAGAAAAGGTGGGTAAGGAAAGATCTAGAAGTGGAGTTAGATGACAAGAGCTAAAATTAGCCTTCTCTAAGCTTATAGGTGGGACCTTGAAGGACAATCTGGGAAGTAAGGCATAGACCATTAAGGACAGTTGGCAGAGAAGTCTATGGAAAACTGCTTCATCTGTGTTGTTACTGCCTCTGTGGGCCCTTAGTCAAGGTGTGTGATGGGGGCACTAAGGTAGCTGTTGGTCAGTGAGGCTAGCAGACAGGAGAAGACCTGGTGGCAAAACGGAGGAAAGCAAAAACACTTTGACATGGTGGGTGCTTCTGTGTCTATCTTTTATCATACTTGCCTAAAAGACCATTAGCTCCATTGTTGTTGTACCACTTTTGCCTCCCAAATGAAGGCAAGCTCTAACCCAGAACTTTAAGGAAAGTGAATTCTGGAAAATGTAACCGACTTGTCAAAAACAGAGTCTAACTCAGGGAACAACTAGAAGTTGCAGAACAGGGTCTAACGTTTGGGGTACCAGTTTCCATAACAAATTCCATCAAGTCAAAACTTCCCTACATAAACAAATGTATTTTATCTCTACTTTAGCACTTTATGATTCCACCTGTTCATCATGTTTTAGAAAAAAATGAAGCCACAAAGAAGAAATGAAGAGGAGAAAAGAAGTGACATGGAGGTAGGGGGAGAGAGAGTGAGCTATGGGGTGTGTGCATGACAGATCTCTGGTCTCTTGTCAAACCAACCTGGACACTAATGGAAGATTAACATCTCTTCAAAATTTCCTCCAAATATCCTCAAAAAAATTAAAAATACATTACCCTATGACCCAGCAATTGCAGTACTAGGTATTTATCCAAAAGATACAAAAATACTGATTCAAAGGGGCACATGAACCCTGACGTTTATGGCAGCACTATCAACAATAACCAAATTATGGAAAGAGGCCAAATGTCTACTGACTAATGAATTGATAAAGAAGATATATATCCATGGTATATATATTCAATGGAATACTACTGAGTGACCAAAAAGAATGAAATCTTGCCATTGACAACAATGTGAATGGAGCTAGAATGTATTATGCTAAGCAAAATAAGCCAGACAGAGAAAGACAAATATCATATAATCTCACTCATATGTGGAATTTAAGAAACAAAACAGATGAACGTAGGGGAAGGTAAGTAAGAATAAGATAAAGACAGAGAGTGAGGCACACTATAAGAGACTCTTAAATATATACTCTTAAATACAGGGGAAGTGGATTGGGGGGATGGGCTAAATGGGGGATGAACATTAAGGAGGGCACTTGTTAAAATGAGCACTGGGTGTTACATGTAAGTGATGAATCACTGCATTCTACTACTGAAACCAATACTACACTGTATGTTAAGTAACTTGAATTTTGAAAAATAAATTAGGGATGCCTGGATGGCCCAGTCGGTTAAGTGTTGGACTTAGGCTCAGGTCATGATCTCAAAGTTCATGGGTTCGAGCCCCTCATCGGACTCTGTGCTGACAGCTCAGAGCCTGGAGCCTGCTTCAGACTCTGTGTCTCCCTCTCTCTCTCCCCCTCCCTTGCTCATCTCTGTCTCTCTCTCTCTCCCAAAAATAAATAAACAATTAAAAAATAAATTAAAAAAGTAAAAATAAAAAGTATTCTAAGTAAGCAAACTGACATCACTTAAGGAATATCTCTTAATTCTTGCACGCTTTGTCTTAAATGCTTATTTATTTATTTTCATGGGGGAGAGGCAGAGTGAAAGGGAGAGAGAGAATCCCAAGCAGGCTCCATGCTGTCAGTGCAGAGCCGTACCAGGAGCTCAATCTCACTGAGGTGAGATCCTGACCTGAGCCAATATCAAGACTCTAGCATTTAACTAACTGAGCCACCCAGGCACTAATATTTGCACTCTTAAATAGTTAATCTTTAAGAAGTTTTGTGGGGTTTTTAATTTTTGTTTGTTTGTTTGTTTGTTTTAGGCAGATAACAGTTTGTCTTACTGAATAAGTGATCTGTGTCATTGCCGAGGCCACTATGTACAAACAAAGGAGAGGGAGTTTTATTTCTTGGTCTCTTTCTCCTTGGACAGAGTCTTGATGATTTCCTCCTTCTTGGCCTGGAGCTTCTCTTTACAGATCAAAAATATGAAACTCTTCACGAATTTGCATGTCATTCTTGTGCAGAGGCCACACGAATCTTCTCTGTATTATTCCAATTTTAGTATATGTGCTGCTGAAGCAAACACAAGAAGTTTTTAAATTTAAGAAAACAGAGAAGAAATGAGACTGAGGCGTAGACAAACTTTCCTAGGATCACTTATAGTATATTTTAAGGATCTTATTAGCAAATGAATTGACAGTCACTCCAATTGTGCTGTATTTTAACAAATTGTATAAATGCAATTGTGCTTAAGTGCTGGAGAATGATCTTCTTAATTAGTAAGGAAAGGTAGAAGAGAGATAAATTAGAGACTTCAAAAGGCCATGATCAGTTTCTCATCAAGGAGCAACATCCTTCATTCTACTGCAGAGTTAGTGTTAGCTTCAGTTCCTTCCTGTCCCCTACAGTGGAACTATTTCTAAATCAATTTGTTATCACTATTGCCATCACAGGTTCTCATCACTTTCTTCTTGTGCCAGTAAAATAATTTTCCTGGTTCTAAGCCTTCCCTAATTTATCTATCTTCATGGTCCCAGAGATAATTTTTAATAATAATAATAAGAATAGCTTTTGTTTAAAATGGTGGCTTGAACACAGTTGTTGATCTCGATTCCTCACTCAAAACCTTCTATAAGGACATCAAGTGAGTTTAAAGTTGTATAGACCCAGGGCACCTGGGAGGTTCAGTCAGTTAAGCATCAGACTCTTGATTTTGGCTTGGGTGATGATATCAAGGTTCATGAGTTTGAGCCCTGTGTGGGGCTCTGTGCTCACAACGTGGAGCCTGCTTGAGATTCTCTCTCTCCCTCTCTCCCTGCCTCTCCCCTGCTCGCACTCTCTGTCTCTCTCTCAAAATAAATAAATAAACTTTAAAAAAAGTGTATAAACCCAAAAATGTATAACCGCCTCGATGGAGAAGTGGTAATAACAAAAAGTTGAAAACCGAATGTTGATATATGGCAACAAATCAAAATATTGGTAGGTCAAAAAAAAATAGGATGAGGTAATTTACCTGGCTGTAGAAAACAGGATTATAAGAAGGGTGCAGGAAGTAGTACAGTATTTGTTACTATAAGATCCCACCTTGTATAGTTTTTCAAAAAGAAAAACCTACATCACTGTTACCAAAATGATATACATGAGTACCATATATAAGTCGAAAAACCCTTAAAGACTCCAGAAAGAAGTATAGATTACATGCAATAATAGTTGATAATATCAGAGATGAAAATACATAAAAATACATAAATCTTCCTGAAAGACAGAACTAAATTAATACAAAGACCAGGATATCCAAATGACTCAGAATTCTCACCCTTAACACTGAAATGTCTTCAGAATTCTGACAGAAAATGACTTTCTACTTCTAACATTTTATACCAGGGCAAACCACAATATGAAGTATGAAGTACTTTCTCATGCACTATTCTCAGAGGACCCTGGTGTACAACCAAATAAAAACAAATGAGAATACCAAGAAAAGGGAAGAGATGCAATACAGGAAACAGGAGAATTAAAAAAAAAAGACACAAAGGGAATCTAGCTAGTTCCAGGCAGTTTTGCTTTACACTTGTTCTGATGTAATTTTAATAAAACACTGTCACTCTCAGAGATGTCCTAGTTTATATGATAAAATACAAAGTCACAAATGTATTACAATGAAAAGCTCAGCCAGTGCAGATTGGAGCAGAAAGTTTAGAGGCCTTTAGGTAGGATGTCTCCCAGGAGAAAACAAAAAAAGAAACTGATGTGTTACCTTTACAAGAGAAGTTGTATAGTTTTTTAGTTCAATCAGAATGAAACTGAATGTTAGGTAGAGAGTCTATGGAAGAAAAAAAAAACAGCTTTAAAAAAAGAACGGACATATAGTTGGAATACGGTGGTTCAGCCATAAATAATATGTAGAGTCATGCAATGTAAACACCAAATGACTATTAATTTTAAGAAATTATACTTTAATTACAGTGAAAGTATTGCAGGGGAGGGGTATATGTAAGAGATCCTAATCTTCATATTTCTTTGTAGGGAGATAGGAACACTGATACTGAAAAATATAAATTAGCAACATAAATATGTTATTCAGAATGACTGAGGTAAATATCTATTGGAAGAAAAATGAAAGGGCAGAAGTGATTGACCTCAAGAAGCAGGACTCAGTGATGGGAAAGAGTAGGGCAATGGAACATTAATATTCATTATTGTCATTTCAAACTGTGGACAGGGGATACTTTGTTAAAAATAGATATTAAGAAACCTGATTTTTTTCTTATTCCTAAGCAATGGTGTTCAATCTCTTCACATATAATCTGAAGTCCTTAGAAATCCCTCTCCTATCTAACCCTCTGGTTTCAATTCAACCGTTTCCACCTTTTTTCCTTCTAACACACACACACACACACACACACACACACACACACACGCTTTTTTTTTTTTTTTTTTAACGTTTATTCATTTTTTGAGACAGAGACAGAGCATGAACGGGGGAGGGTCAGAGAGAGGGAGACACAGAATCTGAAACAGGCTCCAGGCTCCGAGCTGTCAGCACAGAGCCCGACGAGGGGCTCGAACTCAGAGACCGCAAGATCATGACCTGAGCCGAAGTCGGCCGCTTAACCGACTGAGCCACCCAGGCGCCCCACACACACGCTTTTTAAAAATATTTCTAGTAACTTTTACTTTTTCCCATATCCTCTGGATGTTTTTATAGGCCCATCCTTTAATCAAGCTCTTTCATTTGCCCAGAACACTTTACCACATGTTTATTAGACGTTCTTTAAGAATAAATTCAAATGTCATTGCCTCTTTGGGTTTTTCTTAAACTTGTAGGCAATTAGTTTCATACTACTCTATGCTGCCACAAGCATTGTTTGTAGTTTATTTTATTTTGTTTTCACAACATCTTGCAATTGCAATCTATGTGCCTATATATGCCCTGCTCCCCCAGGCCCTGCCCTGGCCAAACTGTGACATGTTGGGGTAGTATGTTAGAGTCCTACTGCTGCTGTAACAAATTACCACAAACTTGGTAGTCTAAATAACACAAATGTATTCTTTTCTGGATTTCTGGAGTCCAAAATCATCCTCACTGGGGCTAAAATCAAGGTGTTAGCAGGATTGTATTTTCTAGAGGCTTTGAGGGAAGAATCCACTTCCTGCTCTTGTTCAAGTTTCTAGAAACCATTTATATTCCTTTGTTAGCAGGTTAGTGGCTCCTTCCTCCCTCTGTTTTTCAAAACCAATAATGTAGCATCCTCCAATCTCTCTTTCTCTCTCTCTCTCTCTCTCTCTCACACACACACACACACACACACACACACACACACACCCCTCTGCTTCGATCCTCACATATTCTTCTCTTTCCTTCACTCCCCTGCCTCCCTCTTATCGGACCCTCCCAGATAACCCAGGATAATAATTTCCCCACCTCAAGATTAAGTCAATCACATGTGCAAAGTCCCTTTGCCATGTTGTACCACAGTCCTTGGATATTCAGCTCTGTTTTTCTTGTCAGTCTTTGTTCTCTTTGCTTTTCAGTTTTAGGGATTTGTACTGATATATCCTCTAGCTCAGATATTTTTTCCTCAGCCACGTCCATAGTTCTAATAAGCTTATCAAGAGCCCTCTTCATTTTTATTACAGTGTTTTTGATCTCTATTGTATCTTTTTGGTTCTTTTTTAGATTCCTATCTCTTTTCTTACATTGTTCACTGGCTCTTTAGCTTATCTGCTAGAGCTTTAGCATATTAATCATAGTTATTTTAAAATCCCAGCCTGATAATCCCAACACCCCAGCCATGGCTGATCCTGATACTAGCTTTGCCTCTTCAAATTGTGTTTTTGCCTTTTGTAATGTCTTGTAATTTTCTCTTGCTGGCTGGATTTGATGGACTTGATGAAAGGACCTACTGTAACTAGACCTTTATTAACGTGGTGTGAGATGTGGTTCTATGGTTGGGCTTTAGTGAGCCTCTTTCTCTAGAATATGAACTTCACAAGTTTTTCTCTGTTTTTTTTTCTCCCCCTTTTAGTGGGAGAAGATGGCTATACAGCTGACTGGATTTGGCTCTTTCTCTTCTACTAGAACAGTTAGGCTCCAATAATATCCCAAAATGTTGGGCTCTGATTAACTAGTTTCTCCTGAGGCAGGGTTTGTTAAGAAGAACAGAATGTTTTGTTATCTTTCAGAATTCTTCTCTAATTTTCAAAGCCAATAATGTAGCATCTTCCAGTCTTCAGAAGCATGAAGCAATTTCTCTCTGATATTTACCATGAGGACCAGGTCAAGCTCCTGGAGGTAAATCTCACAAATTATGAAGACCACACTGTAACTAGGACTTCCTGGAGTCTTTAACTCTCAGAGTTGTGCACATTGACTGTGTGGAAGATTTTACCTCACATTGTCTTCAAAACACAGTTTAATCTCAGAGGATTCAATGAAATGATATGAGCTAAAACATCAAGATTGGACAGACAACAATTCCAAATCCCACTTTGATAGACAATCAACAACATGACTATAAAAAGACTGTTCTGGGGCACCTGGGTGATTCAGTTGGTTAAGTGTCCAGCTTTGGCTCAGGTCATGATCTCATGGTTCATAGATTTGAGCCCCACATTGGGATCTACTTTGACAGCTCAGAGCCTGGAGCCTGCTTCAGGTTCTGTGTTTCCCTCTTGCTCTGCCCCTCCCCCGCTTACACTCTGTCTCTCTCTCACACAAAAAATAAGTATTAAATAAATAAATAAATAAATAAAAAGACTATTCTGGATGAGATATTTGAAAACTGATTGAGAAAAAAGAAATAAGCTACTGAGGGTGGATTCTAATCCAAAAAAGAGAATTTGTAATTAAAACAATTCTTGGGGCACCTGGCTGACTCAGTTGGTTAAGTGCCAGACTCTTGATTTTGGCTCAGGTCATGATCTCATGGTTCATGGGATCAAGCCCCTCATCTGGCTCTGTGCTTACAGCGTGAAGCCTGCTTGAGATTCTCTTTCTCCATCTTTCTCTGCCTCTTCTCTCAAAATAAATAAATAAACTTAAAAAAATTATTGGTATGGGCTCTCTAGATAAGCTTCATGAGATTCTATAAACACTTTTAAATCTTAGGCAAATATAGTAAATATTAACATTTTCCAAAGGGGAAGTATCCTTAACATCCATCAGATATAGAAATGGCCTGAACTGCAAAGAAACAATAAGCAAACAAAATTCCTACTCTTATAAGAAAAAAAAATAAGAGAAAGAGCTATAGCAAGACAAAATCTAAGATGAAATTTCTTCCCCTTAATGATTGTATATTTTATTGTATGTTGTATATTTTATTAATAATTGCACATACAAATCTGGGGATTTGTGTGAGGTAGGAATGATAATGGTATCATTTTTAAAGATACTTAGTGCATTCACTACAATGGGACTCCCTGAATCTCAAAAGTATATCTCCTAAATGTAGCAAGCTCATTGTAGTAAGTTTATTGCTAGATATCAAATTTTGTTTTTTTGTTGTCATTCATACAATTATTACTATTCTGGTATAGCACACAAACTTGAGTTGTTATTCGTAGAAATTTTAAGATCTAAGTTTATTATGCTATTTTTCATACAAATATGCAAAAATAAAGTATAATTGCTACTGATTCAAAGTTATTCCTATGCAAAAATTCGTGTTTATTGAAAATTATAATGCAAATTTAAGTTATGCAGCTCTGCATTGTGCTTCTTTAGTAACTGAGTGCTTTTTTTGTTGTTTTTAGCTATAAATGTCTACATAAATTAGAATAATTTCTCTATATTTTATCCATAAATGCCTCCATAAAGTGTGACTAATGTTTTTAATGTGATGTTCTAATGTTAGTACAAAAAAAGAATCCAAGAAAATCCTTGTGAAAGTAAAGAAAATAACCACCAGAGCTTTAGTGGCAGCCTCTGTTTTGTATTGTCTGAAAAGCACTTCTGATTCCCCAGCAATGCATTTCCAAGTTATCTGAACTCACTTCTGTCTGTTCAAAGTACTTAACAGTTTTTTACTAGACTTTGTCTTCTAATCCTTTCACTGAATCTTTTGTGTCCTTTCCTCATCCTCTCCTTGAATTCTCACAATGGTTTTCAAACTCTTGACAGAGGAACGCTAAAGTTGTTTATAGGCTTGTATCTTCACTGAAATTACAAAGCAGCTCTAAGCCCAAAGACACAACACAGAGAGAAGCCATCCAACAGGCAGATCTGGCACAGAACTGTTGACTTCCCCGGAGAAATGGCCTTGAATGAAAAAGTAAATGCACAAATGAGAAATTGGTGCAAGGAATTAATTAATACCTAATCTAGCATCTTTGGAAAGGGGCTGTTGAATTCATTTTATTTAGAAAAGTTCGGAGCCCACATTTCTGGATCTGGTGAGCTGTATATGCCAGTTTTTAGAAAACCCAGCTTACCCTGCAGAAAGGTAGCCAGTCCCATATCTCTGAAGCTGCTAAGTCACTGGACTCCAAGTGGCCAAAGCTGCCACTTGCATATTGGTATAATCAAACACAGGCTGGCTTTTTTAGGAGCTAACAGAATAAATTGCCATTTCTGATTTCTATTCAGAAGGATGCAAGAAATACTTGATTTGAGGTTCAGATATAACATAAGCCCTCTTCATGTCAACACATGAACTAAATTGA
The DNA here is from genome assembly GCF_023721935.1 of Panthera uncia. Taxonomy (NCBI): domain Eukaryota; kingdom Metazoa; phylum Chordata; class Mammalia; order Carnivora; family Felidae; genus Panthera; species Panthera uncia. The sequence continues at coordinate 107,982,546 of NC_064811.1, read as the reverse complement.
ACTTTCCTTTCTCCACAAGCCTCCAAACTTGTCTTTTGCAATCCCTACTTCAGATAGTGATATTCTTAAGTCATTTGGGTCAGAAAATACAAATTACTTTCTGTTTCCCTTTCTCCCTATGACTTCACTTCCAACAAATTTCCAAATTTCATTTCTTTATTTGTTTTACATGACACACACCCACGCTCCTTGGGCCCCTTCCATTGGGGTTACCTTAACCCACAATCTTACATCTCTCAAGAATGCTTTTTTAAAATTTTTTAAATGTTTATGTTTTTTGAGAGGGGGAGAGAGAGAGAGAGAGCGAGCTGAGGAGGAGCAGAGAGGGATGGGGGGAAAGAGGATCCAAAGTGCATTCTGCACTCACAGCAGAGAGCCTGATGTGGGGCTCGAACTCATGAACCGTGAGATCAGGACCTGAGCCAAAATCGAAGTTGGACACTTAACCGACTCAGCCACATAAGCACCACACAAGAACTCTTTTTTTAAGCTTTTTATCTGTTTTCCATATTCCCAGGTTTAAAACTTACTGCTGTATATTATACTTTACATTAAAATAAACAGATTTAAGATACACCCCTAATAGTATCACTCCAGTGAAAGTACTTGATCCAATCACCTAGCCATTTCTTCAGTCACTGAAAACAAATAACAAAAATGAATAAACCAAAATCTATGGTTCATCTATGTGCTACACACTGTTTGGATCTAGAGATTAAAAAAGTAAAAGACAGCCTGGCCTGCCCTTGACATGGCTACATTTTAATAGCTTTTCATTGTGCCTGGCCCCAATCAAGTCCCTTATCACAGCCTAAAAGATTCTCCATGACCTGCTTCTTTCTCCCTCTTGAGGACAAACTTTACACTCATTGCAATGTGATTTAATTATACTTCTAGGGGTTCACATTGATATTTTGCTCACTGGTTTTTGAATAAATTCTTCTTTCAATCCAAAATGCCCTTACCCTATTCTTGATTGTTATTTCTTCATAATGCTTTCTTTCTCTATGTAGATTTTTCTAATATCATCTTCCCCTAACACCGACTTCCTCTATACAACCTCTTTTCCTTAGACATATTTTTATTGTATTTAGAAAATTATTATTATTTGTCCTTTCTTACATCTACCTTCCCCAACAGAGAGTGAGAAATTAGTTTTATTAGAGAAAATCCTGTCTTATAATTTGTCTTCCCAGCATTTTACCAAGGTTCCTAGGATATTGTACATAGTTGAAATACATGAATAAGCTTATCTTTAGACTGACATAGTGTTCCAACTTCTTATTCCATTCCGTTTAATTATGCTGATTTACCAAATACTTATGGAAAGTGTCTGATAGGCTCAAAAGTATATTAATTGTTTTTTGTAGTAAAAGCAAATAGCAATGCAAATGGTCGTTTCTCTCTAGTACTTTTTCTTATGGTCAGAGAGCATGTTGAAAATTTTAATAAATTAGGATTTCATAGAATTTTAAACTTCTTGAAGACATTCTACTGTATGGGAAAGTTTTCATCAGAAAAAGCAAACTTGATGTCATATAATTTTAAATATACTTTATATGTTATTTATAAAATATGATATCATGACAAGAAATTATAAAAATCTAATTAATAAGATCAATATTTAAGTATCAGTATCACATATACAAAAATCAAAGGAAGTAGTCACAGAATTCTTGGGAAGTTCTATTAATTCAAAACCTATGCACTCATTACAACCATGGCAGCAAAAATACTTTTCTCAACCTTGTATGTGAAACTTTAGGGTTACGTGTCTTGATTTTCATTCTCCCAGGTCTGCCGGGCTGGCATGGTAAGTGCTGAACCTTCAGAGTATCTAGATCTATTTCGAGCTCTTCAGACTGCATGGCCACTATCTTTTTCTTTCTATCCTTTCTGGGCCTGCCCCCTGGTGGTTCTGTCCTTTTTGTTTCCAGTATCCAGGAGCCACATACGGTGTGGATGATTATGTCAATCTAATTTCCTCTGCACAAAGGACACACATGAGGCTTTTCAGCCTCTCTGACATCCCCAGAAGAATGGAGACTTTATTCTTACAGGGGTTCATGCTTTTGTTTTTATCTCCATTGGCCCTCCAAAGACATATATACCCACTCTGTTATCCAACTTCATAACACTCTATATTTCTTTCCAGTGTTATTGGACTAGTAACATTTATTTCTTTCAAAGATTACATGGATTTCCTCCAGGGCCCTATTGCATATGCCTGAGAAAAGATGATTGCTATTTGGAGACAATATTATTACTAACCAGAGAGTTAGAGATCTCTACTTTTTTAATCTCCAAATTTATTCCACATTTTGTGACAGACAAATTGGCTTTTAGCCCCAATGGCAGAACTCCTCTTGGGAATAGTGTAGTGTCTAGCAGATTTTAAATGTCAATGGAAAGTTCACCAGAATACTCTCAGACATGTTTCTTCAAGCACTGAATTTGGACAGAAGGTAAATTCAATGTCAAATGTCTTTTTTCACAGACTGCATTCAAAACTGAGGCAAGAGTGTAGAATATGGAAAGAAATAGAGGAGACTGGAGGGCAAGGAATGCTTAAAGCATTTTTACTTAAGCACTTGGTAGTATGAGTCCTTGGCTTTGCACCCTAAGGACTCCTCAGTTGTACATTAATAGTAGACTGAGCAGTGCTGGATTTTAGGGCAAATTTTTATTCAGTTCACTCCAAATGGAGCTTCAAACCAAAGGAAATTAAAAGATGGCTTTTCTAAATCCAAGAATTTTCTGTATTTCTAAGGAAGTAAAATAATTTGAACATAGAGATATACTAACTAATATTCTTAATGTCTTTGAAATAAACGAAAGTCTCCCTAAGAAGCACCATTAAAATAACTTTCATCCACAGGCTGGGCTTGAAGAATAAAAGGTGGGAAGAGGGGTTGACTCCTGTTTTTCAAGTAGTTTAGATAATTGTTAGCCTGAAAACAAAACAAAATAAAGCAAAATTATACTTTCTTGAAATTATAATTACAATTTCCTTAAATTGCCTGTTAAATATCCATTCCATAGTCAGACTGAAGATGTTGGGTAAAATAATCCGGCTTCAGGGCATGGGTAGCTATCAAAATGGTGATCACAGAAACATTTACTTTGCTGGTCCTGTCACAGCTGTCAGTTAATTGTAACTAATATGACCATATATCCTAGTTTAGCTATAACAATGTCAGCTTATAAGAGTTGTCCTGGAAAAACAGGCCTTTTTTTCTTGCTCAAAAGTGTCACAATTTGGGGGTGGCTGGGTGGCTCAGTCAGTTAAGCGTTTGACTTCAGCTCAGGTCATGATCTCACAGTTTGTGAGTTTGAGCCCCATGTCAGGCTCTGTGCTGACAGCTCAGAGCCTGGAGCTTGCTTCAGATTCTGTGTCTCCCTCTCTCTCTGCCCCTCCCCTGCTCATGCTGTGTCTCTCTGTGTCTCAAAAATAAATAAAACATTTAAAAAAATATTTTTTAAAGTGTCACAGTTTGGACAATAACACAATGATCCTTCTAGTTTTGATAGATATCCAGACTAATGTACTATTTTCAAACACAGGGTATCAGCCAATGTGCCACAATTTGCACTTACATGTCGATGTTAAACTTTTATCGGTATGTGAAGGACAACTCCCAGATTAGAGGAAATGTATATCAGAGCTTTCCAATATATAATAATTATACTATCTAGAACTCTCTGTGCAAGAGATTACCCAGTCATTAATTATTCAACAAATTTTATTATATTTTGCATAAGGAGATTATATGGTAGGTCCTGAAAGCACAGAGATTTAGGCACAGAACCTTCCCCGGAGCAACTATTTCTGGCAGAGGAGACTGATAAGGAAGTAAGAAACTACTTACAATATCTTTGCTATGATTAAAGTTTGCACAATTTGCTTGCAATTGGAATATATGGAAGAGAAACCCATTCTATTATGAGAAGTTAAGAAGTGTTAGAACGGTTTCCCAAGGGAAACAACTGAGAAGAAAAGATAAGAATTAGGTAGGGCACATAAAGAAGAAGGGAGCCAGAAAAGACATTCTAGCAAAATGGATTAGCCAATAAAAAGGCACAGAGATGAGTAAGAACTACCAGAAGAGTTTATCTTGAGTGGTTAGAAATGGAGCAGAAGAGGTAGGCAAAATGCCCATAATGAATACTGGGTTAATGAGGGTCCTTTGATTATAAATGATAGAAATTGACTCTCACATATGCAAAAACAACAACACCAAAACTAATTGGAACCATCTGCTATATCTCTTAGAATCAAAGTAAAAGTGAAGACCTAATGCTCAGAAAAAAGTTAAGATAAGGTGAAAGGATTTAACCAGAGGCAAGCAGTGACCAGAAATTGAAGAACAATCTAGACGTCTGAATTAAATCCCTCCAACCCTTTCCCACTCATTTCTTTCAAAATTGAAATGCCCAGAAGGAAGAGAGTGGTTTGACAAGTGGGAGTCCCATGTCCAACCTAGTCCCTGACCCCAATGAGGTTGTATGCATCGTGGGAGAAACAATCACAAAAGAAAAAATGAGGTACTGGTTACTGGATAAGTGGGGATTGATACTGGTTTGATGATAACTCCAGATTCCCTCCATTGGGGGCACAGTTTAAAATTTGATTTAATATATCACAGGATTTGCATCCCAACAAGACAGCTTGCTTTTCAAAAGGGCCCAATCATAGAGGGAAATCAAAGCACTTGTTACCCAGTAAAGGAGGACTAATGTTGATCCTCTGAAAATAGCAGATTCCCTCCATTGTGGATACACTACAATGTCTGGATTTCTCTCCCATAGGATTTGAGACCTAAAGGGGATACACAGAACCTTTGTATTTTAGAAAAAATCTCTGCAATTGCAGAGTCAAAATGGTTTGTAAACTGTCAAGACACAAGCAAGGACAAACTAAGAAAGATAGAACTCAGATTTCCTTCAAATGGAAGAAGCACAGTATATGAAAATGTATTCTCCTAGACAACCTCACATTTCCTCATACATGGAAGTTATCTTTAAGGTAATAAATTTCTTAGGATAAAATATATAAAGATAGATGGATGGATGGATGGATAGATAGATATAAACATATAGGTCATATACATATATATACACATACATAACCCATATATCACACACCCACAACCACTCACACTCCATTTCATTCTTATGAGCCTTAGTGATCTGACATCATGAATAACTTTTCAAGTTTTACATTTTGATTTATAAAAATGGAAGACAGAACTGACACAATAGGCAATGTGAAAAAATAGTGCCAAAAAGTGGTTTTAAAGATTTTAGATATCTACTGATCACACTAGAACTGTATTCAAAAGAAAATGTGAAATGAGAAGCAAAGAGATGTGAAATATAATCCAGATATCAAAATTTAGAGCTATCATGGTTATAATATTAACTTACGCTACACTGCTTCGTTAATAGAAAAGCTAAAACTGCAAACTGTCCATATTTTTTTTTAAAAAGAAATCCTATTTGATAGGTAGTTTTGTAAAAAAAGAAACAATTTTTCATTTCCTCCCAAAAGGGCAAATAAGTTCAAATTCTTACAAAATACAAACCAATGGTCCTATAGAGTTGGGCAAAGCATTCTTCCTGGTTGTTCAGTCTAATTATATACACATTTAAAATGAATTTTAACACCTATTCCCTGTATTTCTCCTTCGTCATGACATACATCCATGTCTTTTATCTCTTCATGCCATTTTGAGATAAGGGGAATTAGGATTAGAGTGTGTCATAAAATAAAACCAAAGATCTCTCAAATTTAATATTAATTAATGTATGAAACCTATTTCAGCATCAAAATGCCTTATAATTGAATAGTCCTATTTACTAAACTTTCTGAAGTTACTACTAGTTTTTGTGACTGTTTCACCATTTCTTGCTACACACACACACACATATTAGTAACCTCTTCTTAAATTTTTCTGCTTATGAAACTAATGTGCTCATAGAGATCAGTTAATAAGTTATGCTTGAATAATTCATAAAATTATTTTGAATTAGTGAATTTAATGGGGGAGGAAGGGAGTGAGAGGAAAATGAAGCTCTAAGCATGAAAAGCATTTCCGTTGTTTGTGTAACATGTAGTATATTCATGCAAATAGATAAAAGCCATATATATATACATACATATATATATATATATATATATATATATATATGGACAATCCTCACTTATAAAATAAGAACTAGGTCTGTGTTGCTAAGCAGTTATTAAAAGCATAATTTTATGTAATAAACTGTAAAAATATTTATCTGAATATTCTTATGGGAGTGGTCTCTGTTTTGAATTGCTTCTTCTTCTTCTCCTCATGTCCCTTTTTAGTTACATGTGATAGCTGATCCAGATTTCTCTAATTTTAGTTCTTCCTCCATATAGATATTAAAGGTTTTTCATCTTTAATCTGAAATTTCTTAAGCTTTATTTAAAAAAAAAACTTCTCTTTATTGCTAAAGGATATTTTCTTTCTTCACCATAGAAAATGTCTGGTTGTACAATGTCTGTTGCTGCTTACTTTTGATATAATTTTATAAACACAATTTTATTTCTCCTTGTTACCAGTAGGATAATCCCTGTCCCACCTTTTGGAATTAGATCTGCTTGTGTTGGATAAAGATTTTGTAAGCTTCTTTCAATAATAGGTAAATCAATAAGTATTTAATAATACTTTAATAAGCTTCCTTGGGGGCTGGGAAGCTGGAGTTTCAGAAATTGATAGGTAGAAAATATTATTGCCAATTTGAGATTGAGTTAAATTGCTCTACATAAGAAAGGAGAGATTTCAGTGGTTGAAAATTTGATGAAAAGTGGAGAGAGAAAGGTTCTGGTCTTAGAAACTTTTGATATAATTTTTAGAAAGAAGCCTGGTTTCAAGAGTGTGTGTGTGTGTTTAGGAATTAAGTCTTATGAGCTACTCAATGCAAACTACCTAAGCTTTCCTTATGATATTCTTTGGTAGAAGCCATATAGCTCACCAACTGGCGTGTGCAGAAATTTGCATTTGGGGATAATCCAAGAACATCGTGGTTGTGCTTCAGAGTTAGAATAGAGCTAAAATAGAGGCTGATTTTAGTGACGGTCATACCTAGACTACTTAAGGTCGCAACTAAAATCCATAAACTAAGATACAGCACTTAGAATTTTGCTTTAGATCACTCTAACTGATGAGTATACCTCTCCCAGAATGACTGTTAAATCTCAGATGAGAATTTGGTTTGAACAGTGGCCCATTATATTTGATTTCAATGCCATAAGAAAGGCAAAGAAGAATCTGAATTGTCATATCCCTGCTTTGAAGGTCAGGGGAATGCACTCTTTGAGATATAGTATTTGCACAGCATTTTGTGAGATAACTTGGTAATATCCAAAAACCTCTGTCAAGTCAGGAGCTGGAAACAGATCTTCAACTCTGCTAAAAAAGACTCAGAATTTCTGAGGATTTTGAATATTCTCCTCTAAAGGCAGTTATGCATTGGTTGATTCTAGGACCTATGTTTTCTTTATCTGCTAAAATAATATTGTGCAGTTAGCTTTTAAGATTGTGGAATCAATGATTGAAACTATGTGCCATATCAAAAAAGTACAAAAGAAATGTGCCAGAGATTAGAGAGCATGACTAAGTAGTGGTGAAAATTTACCGCTGCGTGAGAAAGGTGTCAGGTCCTCCGAGGGAGAAGCAATGACATTTGATACATTTTTTCCAGGGGTCACCATTAGGATTATCTATGTTCTCAAATTCACAAATGTGTCTGTCACTGTGGCTGACAGCCCTTGAATGTGTTTTCAGTAATGAGGACCATTTCAGGAACTTGTATGTCAAGTTTCTTACCAGACATCAGCATCAAAGAGAAATGACTTACACATATATGTTAAGTCCTGAGAGATTTTTTTATAGGGAGAAATATGATTGGCAAAGTGGGGCTGGATGTGGAAAATTAGGGCAGGCTGCACAAGCCACTCCGACATTGATGCATAACAAAGTCTTTCTGAAGAAACCTAGAGATTCTAGCAACAGAACTGAGCCCTCATATGCTTCATGTTAGTAGAGCTATTTTGGGGGTTCAAAAGTAGAAGGCAACATTGGCTAGTCTCAGATAGAAAAACTGAGCAGAAAAGTTTTGACTGGATGTATCATTTCATATTAGAGAGCTACTGAGGTTGTTTTTCATACAAGTAAGATCCTATCGATTCTGGGCCATCAGCTTCCCCACTTCTAATTAAAAGGCCAGCAACCTTAGGGTCATGCAAAGCCAAAGATCACTGATTCGGTTTTATTTTTTATTTATTTTTAAATTTTATTTTGGAGAGAGAGAGCATGAGCTGGTGAGAAATGTAGAGGGAAAGAGAGAGGGAGGGAGGGAGGGAGAAAGAGAGAGAGAGAGAGAGAGAGAGAGAGAGAGAGAGAAACTCTTAAGCAGGATCCACACTCAGCAAGGAGACCGACTGAGGGCTCAATTCCACAACGCTGGGATCATGACCTGATCCAAAATCAAGAGTCACACACTCAACTGACTGAGCCAGCCAGGAGCCGCTAATTCACTTTTACTGTGAATAACTTTGCCCCAAATAATGTGTGGAAGCTACACCTTCCAATAAACCCATAAAAGGCTACAGGTAAGAGATTCAGAAAGAAATATACTCAAGAAACACCCAATACTCTGTTTTTTCCCAGCACTGAGATCAATCTCTTATAATTGGTTTCACTGTTAAGGGATCTTTATCCTGACTTCCCATGAAAAACTAAGAGTTGAAGTGCTGTGTGTTGAATTACCCTGGCTATATGAGTTGCAGGGGAGAAAGCATGGAGCAGGGCAGCAAATGAGCTCTTTTCCTCCAGAGGAATGGAGCAACAATGTTGTATCTCTCTTTTTGAGTCAAGGGTGAACCCTATTTCTTATTTGAAGGACCTGCTGAAGATAACTAGGCTATGAATATCTCTCCCTCAACAAGGCAATTTTGTATTATAATGCTGTTGACTCTAGCTAGCCATCAAGAGTTAGTCTTTAAGTTCCAAGAAAATCTTGGAGATTTCACTGACACCGAAGGGCTCCCACCCAGCTACAAAGGGGTAGAGAAAGTGCCTCTGAAAGGACAGCAAGGAATTTACTCAGCATTTAAATAAGTGAAGTGTGCTAAGTAATGTGGCATCCAAAAGGGTAGCTCAATGACAAATGATGCCCAATTTCATAAAATAAGGTGTAAAGGAAGAGCGCCAGAGGCAGAAATTCTGGGCAGGAACAAAAGTAATTGTTTTAAGTCTTCTCAGTAGCATCACCTTAGAGAGAATGTGGTAGATTTTGCAAGAGGTGAAAATATTTGTTCACTGAAAGTCTGAACAATATGGTTAGAACTCTCATTTTCAATTTTTTCAATTTAAAAAGAATTTTAATGCTTATTTTTGAGAGAGAGAGGGGGAGGGAGGGAGAGAGAGAGAAAGAGAGAGAGAGAGAGAGAGAGAGAGTGAAAGAGACATAGAATCCGAAGCAGGCTCCAGGTTCCAGGCTCCAAACTCACAAACTGCAAGATCACAACCTGGGCCTACGTCAGACACTTAACCAACTGAGCCACCCAGGTGTCAAATCACTCCCATTTTTTTTTTTTTTTATCTCAGTAAATAGGAGAATCTACCATCCCTCTAGTAGTGGACACTGGGGTGCAAGCCCAGAGCTCTCCTTCAGAATTCATCCTCAAATACTGATAGTGTTAATGGCTAGCAGCTCACAGTTTAGTACCTGCTCACAGTGATCGCCCTTTACTGAAGCAAGCTTCTTCACCCAAACCCATGCTACCCTCATGGGGCAACCACATCCAAGACTGGTCTCTGTCAGAGGTGTAAAGGCTCAGATGCTTTATACCAATTCATGAAGGACTATGCTAGGTCCAGAGCTCCTTTGAAACAGACTGAAACATTCGCTGTGACTGCATCTGATTTCACCTTCTATCTCTTGTTCCTTCTGCTTCTTTCGCTCCCTGCAAATGCTGATTCAAAACGCATTCTTCAGTAACCTCCTTTTTTTTTTTTTAACATTTATTTATTTTTGAGACGGAGAGAGACAGAGCATGAATGGGGGAGGGTCAGAGAGGGAGGGAGACACAGAATCCAAAACACGCTTCAGGCTCTGAGCTGTCAGCACAGAGCCCGATACAGGGCACGAACCCACGGACCACAAGATCATGACCTGAGCCGAAGTCGGACACCCAACCGACCGAGCCACCCAGGTGCCCCTCTTCAGTAACCTTCTTAACACAAAAAGTCACCTCAGGAACTCTTCTTCCTGGGAAACCTGAGCTACAACATGTCCCTCTGGAAGAAGTTTGACCTGCAGGGCAAGTGTCTGCTGGTGAATATACCTAGAAGACTTGAAGTAAGACGTAAATTACTCTGAAGAGATTGGAAAGAGATATTATAGGCTGTACCGAAAAGAGGAAGACCTGTGGGCTATTGTTTAAGAAGAAAGATTTAAAAGAAATATCTAATTTAAATTTTGAAGGAGACCTCTCTTTAATCTTTCTTAGGTTATTTTTGCTAAAAGCACTATTGCTAATTTGATCCCTTGTTGAGTAGATTCTATTTGCTAGACATCTAAAGAAGATGGGACCTGTTTCAAGGTAAGTGTACATCCAAAAGAGAAGCTCTATGTGGGGGTACAGTCGAATCCTGAAAGCCCAGAGAAAACTCCCCATTTCTGTCTATGCTGAGCATCTGTACACAGATGTAAGGGATGGGCTCTGGTGGCCTTCATAAGTAGAAGGAATATTGATATGGACTGCATTTGGCTGGAAATATAATTTCTCTATCTGGATATGAACTGAAAATTAACCCTGACCCCTTTTCTCTTTCTTAATTGACCATTGAGAAAAATCATCGAAGTGCTGATATTTTGGGGAAATGCCATAGAACAGAGAACACAGATCATGCATTACTTTTGCAGAATCAGAAGTACCTATTTCCAACTATGTCATTCCTGTTGACTCTCTGCTCTAAAATCAATTTTATAATTCCTTTTGTACCTCTTGGGTTGAAGCCTGTAAACTACATTCCTTTTATTTTTTCTTTTTAGTTTTTTTAATGTTTATTTTTGAGAGAGACAGTGTGAGCAGGGGAGGGGCAGAGAGAGAGAGGGAGACAGAGAATCTGAAGCAGGCTCCGTACTGTCAGCACAGAGCCCAACGTGGGGCTCGAACCCACGAACTGTTGAGATTGTTACCTGAGCGAAGTCAGATACTCAACTGGACTGAGCCAAGCAGGTGCCCCCTGCAAACTGCATCTCTCCCACTCTCTTGCCTTCTATCTCCAATGCATAAGTAATGGGAGTTTGGAAGGATAGCAGGAAAGGAGAAGCTGGTTGTTTTCTGTGTTTGGCAGTATCTTCCTTCATCATGGACCTTCCAACACTTTCTAATGTCTTTATAATCAATACCCTGAGATAAACCCCTTTCTGTTTGAAATATCTAGAATGGTTTCTATCTTTTTAAAACTATATCCTGAGTATTAAGAAAGGACAGAAGAATAATGATTTATGATCTTACCTGTTTCCCAAGAAGACCTTTTGGTTTACTAATAAACCTTGACTTCTCATGATATTATTTGAAGTTTTCAATTTACTGAACTCAAATAAGTCACTAAAGGTTTCTGAGTTCTTGTTTCCTTAGGTGGAAAATATGGAGCTTGAACTTCATAAATTGTAAGGTAGTTTTTAACTTTAAATTTTATGAATCTAAATGAAGAACGATTAAATCCTCATTAATCCTTACATTTTTTCATTTTTAAAGATAAGACTCAAAAACTAATGGTGGAAAGGTCAGATAGTGATGAACTTACAGAATAATTATTTGGGGGATGCTTGATACCATTAGAATTTATATCAGCAAACAATGCATCATGCCATGAGCAGTAGGGAGTCCAGAAAAGTGCTATATTTTAATGGTAACATAAAGCACTTTACAAATTCAATCATAAGAGTTTGCCCACTTGTTTGCCACACAAAATAAAATGTAAGCATTTTCTCCTGAAAATCTAAAGCTAACAGAGTATAGTACTGACGCTATGATTCTAAGGCATTTTAAGGAGGCAGCTAAGCTTATAATGATTCATTTGACATAGCAACTGATGTAACTGATAATCAAAATATGCATGCATGTATTTTCATAGAAAATAAGCTGCCCTGTGACTGTTAAGAAGTTAGATACTAATATCTCAAAAAATACTATTGCTGTAATTTAAAGACATAACAAAATCTGGCTTAAATCTGCAATTTGTTTCACACAGGTGTGTTTTAGAGTCATAGATATTGTTGTGATCATGCTCAAGTCATACATCTGGTAAGAAATATGTTTCAACTTCATAAATAATAAGGCTTCACCCTCATCAGCTATCTTTTGTCCAAACTGTAATCATGCAAAATTACTGGCAGTGAGAGCTTTTGTTACTGGCATTCACAGAGTAATTTATAATGTTGGAAAGGCCTTTGCCATTTTCCTAATTGACGCTCTAAGTCAGGATTGCATTTGGATCTATCATTGTCACTTGCTTGTCACCCAGAGTCAAACATAAGCTGTGCATTTTAAATAGTATTGCTATATATGCTGTTTCTTGTGTTTCAGCAAAGCATTAAGCACATGTTAGGATTCATCACATGTCATGACCATGGTTTAAAGCCTTCAAATTTGTGTTCAGAATATGAGTGAATTATCTTGGAACTAAGCAAAACATTCTTAAATAGAGGAAGTGATGTTACCTTAAAATAAATTGATCTTTGGTTTATTTTGGAAGCTAGCCATTAATCCACACGAATTCCTTTTTAAACCACATGGTATGAAATTTGAAATTAAGAATTTTTGTAAATTATGGGATTTATATTAGCTGTTTCTTCAAATATTATTTACTATTAAATGACCTCTGCCTAATACAGGTAAGATGACATTGTTCTAAAATAATATGCATACTTCAATTGTCATATACAATGATGCATCTAAAATAATGCAAATTACATTAGAATATGAGCACATGCATAAAAGTAACACAGGCAAGGCACAGAATTGCAACATTTAAGCATCACAACTCCCATGCTTATCTTCCCATTAATTATAGATTCTAAAAAAAGATTTTATGTAAACCATAATGAAGTATTTGGTTATCTCATATGCCTTGCAGGCAAAATAAAGAAGCATATTTCTATCTCAGTGTGTTGATTATCTATTATTGCCTAACAAATTACCCTAAACTTAATAGCATAAAACAACAAGTTTTGTGTATCAGGAATTCAGGCTCAGTTTACTTAAATCTTTTATTCCAGGGCTCACAAAGTGTTTCTGAGTCATAGTCATCTTAAGTTTTGACTGCGGAAAGAACATCTTTCAAGTTCACATCGTTGTTGGCAGGACATAGTTCCTCACAGAATGTTGGGCTGAGGGCCTCAGTTCTCTGCCACATGAGGTTCTCCAAAATGCAGCATTCGGACCAAGAAGGCAATAAAGACATGTGGCTAGCAAGACAGAAGTCACAATCTTTTGTTGCCTCGTTATGGAAATGACATACTTTCACTGTTGCTATATGTATTGGTTAGAAGCAGTTCCTCAAAGGAAGGAGACTACACAAGGCCATGGTTATCAGAAGGTAGAGATTAGTGGGGACATCTTAGAAGCTGATTCATGTACAAATCAGAATCAATACAACAATATAAGATCTATAGTTTTTAAACAGGACCTTCTTCTCTTTTCTTAAAAAAATATACCTTCCCTTGGTAATACTTCTTTACCCACTTAGAGCTAAATCCAGAAGGGCAGTACAAAAATTATTCTTCTTTCGTAAGAAATTGGAGCATATTTTAAGAAAAAACTATTTTATCCTCCTGAAAATAAAATAAGCCTCAGAAGAAGTAACCAAACATGTTAAATAGTGCTGAACAATACACATTTTCACTGCACATATTCTAAAGTTTTTTTTTTTTTTACTCAATATAGTAGATAAGGGAAAACTGAACCCTAATCCCAATATCCATGATTCAATTTCTGATAATAAAATTATGTACTTTTAAAAGTATGTATATTTTGGGGGCCCCTGGGTGTCTCAGTTGGTTGGGCTTCCAACTTTATTTCAGGTCATGATCTTGCAGTTTATAAGTTCGAGTCCTGCGTCAGGCTCTGTGCTGACAGCTCAGAGCCTGGAGCCTGCTTCGGATTCTGCATCTCCCTCTCTCTCTCTGTCCGTTCCTCATTTGTGCGCGCTCTCTCTCTCTCTCTCTCTCAAAAATAAATAAAAACATTAAAACAATTTTTTAAAGTGTATATACTTTTTCAAGGAAATAAAGCATTAACTAATACATTTCACTAAGAAACCAAATTGCATATTTCAATCTATTTTTAATTGATATAAACTATAGATCATGAATGGATATAGTATAATGAGTTATCAACAGTGGATAAAATACTGAAGACGTGTGAAAACTGCGTATAGACAAAATCTTTTGAAATATTAAGCTTCCCAATGTACAAAAAAAGCTGATAAACCCGCTCAACGTAAAAAAATAAATAAATAAATAAATAAATGTAAGGCCAAAATGTCGTAAGAGGTAATTAGTCATTTGTTGTTCTTAATTTGTGCTAGCGTATATAGGTTAAAGCCACAGTTATTTGAAGAAATTTCATAACACGTATTGTCTGTGGATTTCCTCTAAGGCCACAATCTATGTTCAGATCTTGCCATTCCAAGAAATAAAGAGCCTATTTGAAAAGAAAAAGCAAGTGAAAGAGCATGAAAGAGAAAACAAGTCAGAGAGGATGGTCCTCCAGTGCTCACTTTCCTCCCACTGCATTTTTAGAGCCCTAACTTTTCTCAGCACTTAGCCAAACACATTCTGTAAGTTTGCAGATTATCAAAAATCATGAAGTAACTAAAATGCTTTCTTCAAGGTAAACTAAAACACATACCCTGGTAATGTGCAAAGATACACTATTTCCTATTATAAAATTTATTTCTGTAACATAAAAAAGATATAGAGTATCTTTGTGTTTGTTTACAATGTAAATGGAATTTTTGTTGCCTAAAAACTGAACAAAGGATTTGGCTGCTTAATTTTCATTCTCTATTTGTTTCCTTTGAGGTTTTTCCCTTTGAAGATTTAACATAAACTTTCCCCCCTGTACTTTATCTTATAGGTTGGAATTCTATTATATATTCATATTTTTTCAATTTTTATTGTCAATACGAGGGTCCAATGAAATAAGTCTTCTTAGCCATCATTTTATGCTTGTTCCTTCACTTTACTTTCTAGGAGAAGGATTGCTCCTTAAGTCTCAAGTTCAAGAACATAGGTTAGGGTCCAGAACCTACAGGATAATAGTACCTGTTTGTCCTTTTCTCTGAGATCTGGAGACATAACAGAGGACTATTACTACTTAATGAAAGCACAAGCATCTTCCTGAATTTGTGGTACTATTCCCTCCCTCTGCTCATTTTCCCTCCCATGTACTGGGACAGCCAGTTGGAATGCTGGACCGCACTTCTGCTCAGCAGATGCCTAGGAAAGAAACTTTGGGCAAGAGCTCTGAACATGGAGAGGCTCTATCATGCTTCCTGGGTCTCTTGTGCTTTGTTTGACTTTTCTTGGTAGTTTTTTAGGGTTTTTGTTTCCTACTAGAGCCGCATGACCCATACTATTTTAGCTTGTAAACATAGAGAAATAGCTAACATAAATCAAACCATTCAGGCTGATTTTGTTCTGGGTTCTACCTTATTTCTCACATAGACTATAAGAATTCTCCATGTGGTCCAATGACCTCACTATATAGCTGTGCAGTGTTTGTTGGCCTGGCATACTGTACTTCCTGAGAATATCTTTCAGGCCCCCAGAAATAAGTGCTTTCTAAAGGACAGGATTGTAGGCTCCTGATTTCTCTCTCCTCCACTTCTCTTTCTATCCCCCTTTATAAATATATATGACATGTTTATATATATATTATATATTTTTATAAATATATTTGTGTATATTTAATGGGTATCTATTATGTATACATAAATAAATATAGGATACAGGCATATAAATTAGAAACATAGTCCTTTAAACAAAATCTTGTAAAAATTCTCAAGAAATCTAGAAGCTTGAGTAATAATAGGGAAGATTCACATTTGTAAGCATCACAATATTAAAACCTCCATGATCTATGGGTAAAATGGGTAAAATGTTATGTCTATTTTATTAAATGAAAAAGTGAACTAAAAGGAAATTTTAAAATGATAATTGTTCTTGTACACCGGCCAGACAAAAATAGACCGGGGAGAAGATCATTATCATCAAGAAGAGGACTCCGGACTCTGAGGATTAGTAAACCTCCTGCAGAAACTGCTGGTGAAGGACACTCTACGAGCCTGACAATTGTGCCTTTGCCTCTGGACTGGACTTGGGTGCCTCACCATAAACCTTGTCCTGACACTCTGTCTGAAGAAATTGAAACTCTATTGACTTTCTTCTTGAACCATACCATAACTATTTATGTTTTCCATTTAGCGTTGATCTTAGTAAACTCTTTTAGAATCAAGGCATCTGTAATTCTCATTCCTTCCTCAGAAATAGTGTACAGATATCCACATAGTTATTGCTTAATAAATGATTTTCTTTAGAAGATTATTTACATAATTTATTATTTACACTTGTATGAATGAACAGATTCATCTGTTTAATAGTACTCACTGAGTGCTTTCTACTGTTCTAAGCATTTGGGATAAATGACTGAATTAAATGTGCAAGGGTTCCTGCTTTCATGGAGTTTAAACTACACTGGGAGAGATAAAAAGTAAATAATAATCATAAAGAGTAAGTCAAATTAGGTTCAAGTGTGGCAAATTAAATGAAGAAAACAAAATCCAGGACAATTCAAGGGGCATTGGGAACAGTGAGAAAAAGGAGAGATCTCTCATGTAATGTTAATCAATGTGCTAACCTACAATGGGCAAGGAGGAAGTTCTGCCAGGTGTTAATTGTTCTCCAAATGTGGCATATATAAAAATTCAGAGATTTTGATTACCTTAGAATCCACAGAAATGATAGTTGAAGCAATAGCTTCAAACTAATGTGAATAATTTTAAATTAAAAAACTAAGGCATGCTTCCAGAATATAAAGGGTTTTTTTCCTGTAAGAAAATTGTAGCAAGTGACTATTCTAAACTGTCCCCAAAATAGGAACCCAAGAACAGACTGCTGTGCTATTTCTCTACGAAAGCTGACTACTATTATATCCAACAAATTCACATCCCAGCTGAGAAAATTTGTTAGTAGAAAAAAATATTTGTTAGTGAATTTAATGCTTAGCAAGCACCCATGGCAAAACCCCTTTTTTTTTTTTGTCTCCTTTAAAAATCTTTTAACTAAATGAGAAGGCAAAATGCAATAAATAGAGGAAACCTTAGAATTAAATTTAAGGTTATTACTCAAGACATCTTTTGAAGATGTCATTTAGCACAGGCTTAACCAATTGCTTTTTACTGAAAGCCCTTTGATGCAATTGAATGACTTTCCTCTCCAATGCAACCATCAACTGCTTAAATCAATACTGGCGAAATCATTCTGTACAATACCACCTGGGTCACAGAGAATAATTTTCCAATTGTAGAACCATACATATTAGACACCATACAGACAGTATACACTGAGTGCCAAGCGAATGTCAAGAAAATCTGTCCCTGATGGGAGGACTAAATACAGCAAGCAATGAACTTTAATTACATAGCACATTCTTTTTTTTCAATAATGTTTTTTTAATGTTTATTTTTATTTTTGAGAGAGAGAGACAGAGTATGCATGGGGGAGGGGCAGAGAGAGAGGGGGAGACACAGAATCGGAAACAGGCTCCAGGTCCTGAGCTGTCAGCACAGAGCCCGATGTGGGGCCTGAACTCAGGAATGGCGAGATCATGACCTAGGCCGAGGTCAGACGTTTAACCCACTGAGGTACCCAGGAGCCCCTCTGTATCACATTCGGAAAAGACTCCTCAAAACACAGCAAATGACAAACCATTAAAAACAAATTGGTAGTGGTGGAGGGGGATGGCATCTTTGTAACTCTAATGAGCAATAAACAATGAACAAATATTGAGCTAATGATGAGGTTGTAATTGTTGCATGATTTTGTGTGTAAATATGCCAAAAGATTGCTCAGCTTCCAGAAAGCTGAATGTCACCATGATGAAAGTATGTTAAAAGTTCATCATATATGCAATTTCATAGAAAAGAGTTCTGGACAAAAGCCAAAATATGAGAGATGACCCTATCAGTAAACTTCTATCAACAAATAATACAGTCTTAGATTGTACGTATCTTTGATAAGGAAACTCTTAACTTCTATTAGATGATCTCTAGGATGTCTTTGTCTTGTGAAATCTGTGGGTGTATAATATAACTTTTATTTATGCATCTGTAGAACAAAGTGCATGTAGTACATACAGTCATTCTAGATGATCAGCATAAAAGACTTGTTAAGATGTGGATAGATTCTATTTTTAAAAGAGCTCAAAGTCAAGTAAAGAAATTCATATCTTTCCTATTGTCATAATGGGGTGCATTTTAAACATTGATTCTAAGATAAAAGGTGGATGATAATACTTCTATTTGAAGTGTGCTCTGAGGAGCCTTGCATTACTAGGGGATCAGGAAGAAGGAAAAAGACAGAAGGCTGCATTCTAGAATTTTAAATTTTCTTTTTTTAAAAAAAAATTAACGTTTATTTATTTTTGAGACAGAGAGAGACAGAGCATGAATGGGGGAGGGTCAGAGAGAGAGGGAGACACAGAATTTGAAACAGGCTCCAGGCTCTGAGCAGTCAGCACAGAGCCCGACGCGGGGCTCGAACTCACAGACCGTGAGATCATGACCTGAGCCGAAGTCGGACGCTTAACCGACTGAGCCACCCAGGTGCTCCTAGAATTTTAAATTTTCTATTTGCTTAAAATTTCAAATAAATAAACAGTTCTTAAATTGATGAATAAATACCAATTAATTATACCAGATCCATTTTTAAGCTTGTATTTTTTTTATAACTTAACAAATGATATGCTATGCTATCTATACTACTATAAGAACTGTCCAAGCATTTGAATGCTTGCTAATATTTATGCGTTGCTGATCATAACACTGATTACGATACATATTGTTTTTTTAAGTGGGTAAAATTGATTATTATATTTGCAGTAATGAAAGAAAATGATTGTGACAAAATAAAATCTTGTTTTTGTTTTTGTAAATAGTTTAGCAAAGAAAAGTAGAACAGATATAAAATCTACCTTTATTTCATGCCACAAAAGCATTAGGCAAATCTCCGGGGATCCAGAGGAATAGAAAATTAGAGTATCTTTGCACTAGTGTTTCAAAGCTTTGGTTTTATTTTCATGTGTGTAAAGTTAAGTAGGTAAAAGTGATTTTACATGTAGATATAATTACACCTCTAGAAAGAATAAATAAGAATAAAATGCAGTTTATGAATTTTTATTGAAGTTGGTTTAAGCCAAATTATTTTTGGAAAGTTATGTGACATTCCTAAAACCATTCATTGATGCAATAAAAGAAAATGAGAAT
This sequence comes from Panthera uncia, assembly GCF_023721935.1. Classification (NCBI taxonomy): domain Eukaryota; kingdom Metazoa; phylum Chordata; class Mammalia; order Carnivora; family Felidae; genus Panthera; species Panthera uncia. The sequence goes on along the minus strand of NC_064811.1, from coordinate 107,962,951 downwards.
TAGAAATTAAGATGGGGGGCACCAGAATGGCTCAGACAGTTAAGTGTCAGACTTTGGCTCAGGTCATGATCTCCTGGTATGTGAGTTCAAGCTCCACATTGGGCTCACTGCTGTCATAGCAGAGTCTGGTTCAGATCATCCATCCCCCTCTCTCTGCCCCCCCACTGCTCCTGCTGTCTCTCTCTCAAAAATAAATAAACATTAAAAAAATTTTAAAAAAAATTAAGTTGGCAGTGCATTACACTCAATTATTTTCTTTATTACTAAATGTTCTCCACATTCATATGTATATTTAAAATGTTTATATTAATATTTACTTTTAACATAAGTAATGTAAGAATTTCAAATATGCTAATGCAAAAATTCAAAAGGACTACTTTTAAATATGTATATATGGACTCAGAATCACAATCCAACATATGCTGTAATAATAATATACAATATTCAAAATATGAGTTATTTTTTTTAAAAAAGAGTAAAACAGATTAACTAAAAAATTATCTTGCTAGTACAATCACTCATGTTCATGGACCTGAGAATGATATATCATCACTGAATTTTGCAGACTCATTACAAAGATTTAATTTATGTTCTGCAAAATACTGCCATTCTCAAAGTTCAGTGGAAGTGTCATTTACTATATTTGGAGCATTAAAAATCAACCAAGTACTGAAATTCACTAATAACTGACATTTCATTTAAACTTTTTAGCTAAAATAGCATATAGAGTTTATTTTCTTGACTTGATCATACCAGGTGAAGCTAATCTTTACTTGATTCAGCAACCCAGAGATGAAAATGTGACATATCAGATCTTTCATTAATGAAAATATTGGTTTATTCTTTGGGGAATATGAGGCTTGAACTCTTTCAAATGGTGTCCAACAATCAACTAAATATTACCAAAAAACTAAAAAATAATAACATGGTCTTTTATTTAGCAAAAAAAAAAGTTCTTATAAATTATTCTTAGTTCTAAGAAAAATTAAAGTTTTAAAAAATATTCAGCTTTATCATTAGCGTCCCATTGCGATTATCTGTAAAAGAAAGAATTCCATTACTAAGACTATATTCAGAACATATGACTAAAATTAATGTTTTTATATTAATCATGAGATTTGAAATTAGGTACATTTTCTTTCAGATGATTTTACTTTGTCAAAGGAATAAAGGATTCAAGATTCTTTTTTTTTCTCACGTACTTAATTTCTGCATTTGGGGGGTTCTTGCTAAACCCAAATATCATGACCAGCAAGAGTATCTTGAGTGAAAACCACAAAAAGGGAGAGGTTAATCAATCTGAGCACCTTTTGGCTGCAGCAGAAAATCTCTGGGCACACAATCTCCAGTGTCCTTGGCATAGTACTGATGCCCATGGCAGACTAAGGACAGTGTTTGGCAGGGCAGATATGACAGAGGGGGAAGAGGCCTGCATATCTCCTGCTTTGAGGGGAACACGCTTGGCATAGCAACAGGCATCACCAGAGGTCCAGAGTAGAGGAGAAAGGGCAAGTGCTGTACAATAACCAAGTTCAGATAAATGGGCAAAATGCCAGATTGCCTCAGAATTTACAGAATGACTTGGAGGAATTTCTGGAGTGCTAGAATTCCAATGAAGCGAATATGGATGAATGTAGGCGAAGATTCCTGTTAGTGATTTTGAAAGGCAGTTAGTTCGTCATTCACTAGCTGTGTAATCTTGGAAAATGTCACTCTCTTGGCTTCAGTTTATTCATCTCTAAAATATGAGTTATAATAATAACTATCTGGCAGGATTGTTGAGGTTATTAAATCATACATATGTACATATGTGTATGTGTATGTATGTGTGTATATATACATATGTAAATCATAAACACTATATAAATGTTAGTTGTTGTTATTAGTAACATGTTATCTAATTTTACCCCTAGAGTGCTGTGTCCTGGGAAGTATGAGTTATATTATCAATAAAAAAAATTTGTATCATGGCAGGTGGAGAAACCCAGAGCAGAGAAAGCTAAAACAGTAGAAAGGGGACAAAAAAGTTGACAAGACTAGTAATGGATGTTCATATTTAAATTCCAAGCAAATAATCTAAATGGACAAGTAAGTGCACTGACTGACTGCTTATTTAAGAAATACTTTAAAGCCAGTTCAGGTAGGCAGGTTTTGGAATGTGATAAATGAATTAAACTGTGTCGGTTTCAAACTGTCACCATTAGAATCTAATACAAATTTAAATAGCAATTTAAACAGTATAAAAGATTGCCCTCATCGGTCCTCCATAATCTTAACCTTTGGAGCTTTCCACAGAATAGATAGTAAATTGAATTAATTATTAGCCTTTCACCTTGGGGACCTCGGTAGAATTCGGCAGCTCAGAAGACAGCTAATGAGATTGGTAGCTCCATTTCAGTCCCCAGTGTACTCTAATCCTCAACACATATCCACCTGTCGTATTTTCCCACTGCTTCTTTTTAGTGAATAAAATTCTAAGAAGTCAGAGTTGGCTGACATTTAAAATCTTCTTGCAAAGTGACATAATTGTGTATACCAGTAAGGTTGAAACAATGTCATGTGTAGGAGATCACGGGGAAAAAAAAAAGAAAGAAAGAAAGAAAGAAAGAAATTAAAAGTAATATCCAACAATAGAATTGATTCTAATAGGTTCCCATCATTCCTGGAGTACATTTCTAATACTTCCCATAAAATTAAGCATCTCATTATATATTCATTCATTAATTTATTCATTCTTTCATTCATTTATATATTCAATAAACACTTATGAATGAATACCATATGCCAGTCTGTGTGGGTCCTGGGTTTCTATCATCACAGAATTTTTTGCCTGGTGAAACATTAAAAACAAGTTTAATAGGCAATTTAATTATTGTGTGATAAGAGATGTTAAAGGTGAAGTATACAGTTGCATAATGTGAACTGGGAAGTATCAAATAGGTTTTGGAAGGGAAGAACGTCTAAGTTGAGTTTTGAAATAAGAGCAGACATTAATCAGCCTTGCAATAGGAAAGAAGGTCTAGGTGGTATATACCAAGAAGAAAAAAATGGGATGTGCATCGTTCTGGAATGTTAAGTACCTCGCAGAGCTGCAACATTGACTGTGAGAGGAGATGTTCAGAGAAAACTTTGAAAAGAAAAATAAACTCAGTACATTGCAAGACATTTAAAACAATAAGGATTGTTTCTAGAAGGCAAAGGCAGCTTTCAAGTCTTTTTTGCAAGAGAGTGACCTCATCAGGTTTACATCTTAGAAAGATCATACTGGCTGCATTAGTGCTGAATAGGACTTGGATCCGGCAAATCTATCAAAGTGACTCTTGCAAGAGACCAAATTACTGATCATGGTGAACTAAATTCGAATAATAACAACAAAAATAGACAAAAGTAAACAGCATTGTAAAATATGTGATATATAGAGTAAACAGGACTGACGAGTTAGGTGACTGAGGAGAAAAATATGTGGAAGCCAAATTAAAGCCCCTACTTTCTTGTTTGATCCAACAAGTAGAGAGAGTTTTGGCATTAGAAAAAATAATAAAACCCAGATATATATGTCTACCACACTATTGGAAGCTAACTGTCCATGGGGCTTTCATATTTCTGCATGTCTTCCGTTCCAGACTCCCTTTGCATGGATGTTTGTATAGGAACAAGGGTTCAGAACACATATTGCTGGCCACCTGGGCAGAGTACAAACTTTTCAATAAAGGCAGTCTTCCTCCAGGCAAACAGTGGGTGAGTTTGCTAGTAGCCATATTTAAAAGAATAAGGCTTCCTTAGCCTGGGGTTTCTCAGCTATGACACAACCCCACTGTGAATACAACGTCGAACTGGATTGTCCTATGGAATTCGTAAGGCAAAAGGAACTGATGTGGATGTACAGTTCCTGCTTTCTGCTGTGTGGTGAATAAAAATGTCCAAAGTCTGACCCACTGGTCTCTTGTCTTCTGATCACCTTGAAACTACAGCAGACTAGGTTGTTGTCATGTAAGTCTCATAATTTCACAATTCTTAAACACCACTATCCTCAACAACCTCTTCATTATCTACAGGTTAAAAACCATTTAAGTTTGTGGGTTTGGACCTTCTGTGGGGATGTTATATTATTATGTTGAAAGTAGAAATTTAAATTTGGAAAATGTTGTGTTAAAGGAGTTTTAAAATTTTTCAGATTTTTATATTCCTATAAATACCTTAGTTTCTATGTTTTGTATCTCTGCTTGTTTTTATGCATTTAATTTTTAATAGGTTGGTACTAGCATTTGTATCAAAAAAAGAAAGAAAATTATGTAATTAGCTTTTGTAGAGCTTCATTTTTCATATTCTGGACACAACTTTTTTTAAATGTGCATAAAGGAAATTTAGATTTTAACATTAGTGAATGGAAACTGGTAAATTTGTAGGAATTTTTGTTGGTTCCATTAGTTTCTTGCAATTGCTACTGGATTGCAACCAACAATTTAACAAATAAGGAAATTCTGACTTTTAAATTGTGAAGGCATGGTGCATTTTGTAGCTGAAATAAAAATGCTATCAATAAACATTTCTTAGTATATTGTAGAGGCTAGAGATATGACAATGAATAAGAAATCATCCCTGTCCTGAAAAAATGAATACTGTAAATAGAATACTGGTACAGAAATATTCTGAGTTAAAAATAGTTTATTTATTCTTCTTAAGTACATATTTTAAAATTGAACCCCACACTCTGCCATTTACTCTTTATTATTTAAACAATGCTTTGGTTAAAATTTGATCCCCTTGATTGTGTTAACAACACACTAGCTTTGGAATAAGCCACACAGTCATCGTTGTTGTCATGGGTATGTTCTTTATATAATGAAGAAATTTATGGGGAAGGATTTTTGATTAACACTGAAACAAAATCCATTCCCTTTGTGAGTGAAATTTGAGATACTAATCTTGTGTCCCCGATTAAAGAAATTTGAGGAACGTAGACATCTTATCTTTTCTTCCAAATTCTCAAACTTTTTGTACTGAGTGTAATAGTTCAAAAGATTGTTTTACTTATGACCAATTAATAATAATTGATAACAGCTCTCCTAATTCTCTCCTTTCTGATGTCAATACCTTGACTCTCAAAGATTTGCCATGAAGGAAAGCTGGTTCTCTGACACGTGTCTACTTATTTCTATTAAAAAGTCAAAAAGATAATGTGAGCTGAAAATACAGTCCTACAGTCAGCTATAAGGACCAGTAAAACCTATATCTACTTACTAAATGTTGTCATGTAAATGTTCTTCTAACATGAGGGTATGCTCAGTTCTGCTCATCTACCATAGTGTCAAGTATGTATAAACCATAAATAAGCACACAAGATCTTTCCAGAAAATAAATTATCCGTGACAATTTGGAAAACAAACGTGTTGAATTGTGACACTCTTAAAAGTGCTAAAGCAAAATCTATAGTTTACTGTTTTTCCTTTGCCATCCCATTCTCATGGTTTTGTATAACAATAAATTTTGTATTAGAAAATATGACAGTATTAGTTTGCTTACATCTGAAAGACCATGTTTTTGCCAAGAGAAAATTTTATGTTAATATCACAGGTCTTCAGCAAGGACTAGCACTAATCAACCAGTGAGGGCGAGCTGGAATGTAGCATTCCCTACTGAGTCCAAAGCACCTGCACAACCATTAGTTTTCTTAAAATTTAGTTTGGCACCTTATGAATTAAAATTCCTCTAGTAATTGCACCTGATCAAATGGTTTATGTTGCTTTGTTTCATTCCTCTCTATGTGCTTCTAACTTATTCATTAATGTGTTCTGGAAAACTGTTTCAGGAATTTTGCTTAGTAAGTATTGATATCAGTGGATTTGGGCTATTCTGAAAATTTTTGTAAAACTCAGGATTCTTGACTTTATCTCTTATTTTATTACTACCATAGCTCTTCATTTCATAGTTTTGCACATGGACCCAAAATTTGTCTTCACCTTGTGGACTGATTCTACAGTTCAGCTCTCCAGAGCAAATAAAAATCAACTGGTATTTTCTCCTACAGAATTCTGATGGTATCTTGAAAATGTTAGCAATTGTTAGTCTGACAACCTGGTATTAAGTTCTGATCTTGCCATTTATTAATACATGTGAAATCATCTGAGTATCATTTTTATCAGCTTTTTTAAAATTCCTTTTCTCATTCAATTGATCATTCTCGGGGTGTCTGGATGGCTCACTTGTTTAAGTGTCCGGCTTTGGCTCAGGTCATGACCTCACAGTTCATGGGTTTGAGCCCCATATCGGGCTCTGTGCTGACAGCTCAGAGCCTGGAGCCTGCTTTGGATTCTGTTTCCCCCTCTCTCTCTGCTCCTCTCAGCTGGTGCTCTGTCTCTGTCTCTCAAAAATAAATAAACATTTTAAAAAAATGATCATTCTGAACATTGAGAGAGGTAAAGTAAAAACAGAGTTGTTTTTTTTTATCTCAGAGAAAAATAGATGCAGAAAACCTTTTTATTAATATAATTTTGTTTTTAGAGCCTCACCATCTTTGCCATGGTAATTTGAAACACTTTGAAATTTATCAGTGACCCTCTTAAAATGTTGAACACAGCAATGAAAAGCATATATCAACTATTTTCTGTGATCTATATAGATATTTATAAGTTATATTACATTTAAGGTCAACTAAAGGAAGAAAGATATATGAAATGCGTATTTTAATCTTCAAAAGAAGCCTTTCATAATTGAATTGAATACCTCAGCCTGTATTAAAGCAATCTGTTAATCCATCATATTTTAGTTTTCTTAGTTGTATTAGCAATGAGACTCCTAGCTGCAGTGACATTAGTTTGTGTTTATGGTATGTTTTAAGGAAGGCAAACTTGTTTTAATAAATGTAGAAATACTTTCCTGAGTCTGCAGTGGAAGTTAGAGACAGATTGTAGAAGAGAGAGAGGAGGCAGTGCTAGAGGGAAGGAGAAACACAAGTGAAGAATTGAACACTTGTCTGCATCAGTCACTTCAGAGCCAGTGTAATAATAAGGAGAAATTGAAACAAACTGCCTTATACTTCCCATAATTCCCTGGAGGAGTCTATACTCAACACACATTTGTTTGTACTGCAGGGCTTGAGTAAAATTTATATGAGTCTCTTTAATGTTTGGGGGCATTAGTGACTTATAGGAAAGTGGAAGCATTTCATAATTCATGTAAATCTTTTTTCAGGAGGAGATATCTGGGTAAGTAGAAGAATTTCACTCAGTTAAAGGATATCAAGGCATAAAAATAAAATGTGAAAAACTGCAAATTGACTAGAAATTGGAGCCAAGCATACGTGGAAACATCTGAATGACTGACTAATAAAATAACAAATCATCTTCTGAGGGAGAAAAGTTATGAAGAGTTAGCATTATCATGATGTCGTCACTGGCTGGATTATTGAAAAAATAATAATGTTCACCATCTGTTCAAGACTCTTTTAGGTAAGATGTAGCTTCTATTTAAGGCTTAAACTCAGACATGTATGTAAAAATGAAGATTCCATGTTCGGGAATCTGTATGCACCAACCGTTTGGATGAAACAGAACCATTTTATCTGCTATAAAGTACTTGTCCAAATACGAAGAATGACCTACTCATGTACCTAATTTCATGAGTGACACTGGAATCTTGGCACAAACATGGAGGCATTAGATAAGCAATTAACTTCTGTGTGGTTTTAGAGTGCACAAATGAAGGCATACTTCTAAAAAACAGGCTGCCAGCCTCAGTGTAGGGTGGCTATTTTGGCATGAACAGGCCCATTAACTGAATAATTAAAAGAGCACTTGGCCCTGATATCCTGAACAAATTCCAGCTTGGTTAATTATATGCACTTATTGCCATTTCAATCCTCTCTGCAATTTCAACTGGACTCAAAGTTTTCCTAAATCTTCTGTCCTAAAATAGGATTCTGCTGAATATAGGGTGTTTTTCTCCTACTTCTGTTTGTGCCCAATTGTTTGGCATTATTCCCATGAAGTTCAATTTGTGGTTTCTAGTAAGAATATAAACACAGAACCTAATCTGAGGAAAATTTGTTGGCAAAATGTGTTCAGTTTCCGTAAGTCCCAAAGACTTCTGGGAAAATTTTAAAAAAATAATAATATTGTAAACTACAGTTAACAATGTACATTAACTATGAACATGGATGTCCATATGAACATTTGAAAATATGTTGGATGTCTGTATCATTTAATAAGTAAGTTGCTGGACAAAAGAAGTGCTAACGTAGAATTACTTTCACAGGCAATATCATATCATTTATTACTTTTTCCTGATTGCTTTTCTTTCTAGGTAGGAATGCTTGCACTCCATAATTTTTTTTTATTTTTTTTCTCAATTCTCATAGAGTGAAATAGCAAAAAATCAGATATACGTGTGTGTGCATAAAACATTAAATGGATGCCTATTTCAAATATAGTATTTCCATATCACCATTTTTGCATTTTTATAGTTTGTACAGCTGGCCATCTGCTAAAAAAAAAGCATTATTAATTTTTCAGGTCTCCTTTAAAAAGTGAAAACACAAAAGCTAACGGAAATTCTATCAGTGAGCTGGCCTATAGTTGTTATATTTTGACATTGAGTAACTATACCCTACCTTGTCAATAACCACCTGATAGACAATGCACTTTACAGTAAGGATCTATATTAAAGAATCAGACAAACCTTATGTTTTTTCCAACATTGGCATTGAATCTTGAATACAATTTATATGATAATTCTTTTTTTGGAATATTATTGAAGATATAGATAAAGATAGATACAGATATAAACAAGCATATACATGTTGAGTAAGTGCATTTAAAATATTAAAGTTTTAATGCTAATATTCATTATATTATGTAATGCCACATAATGTCAGAGTATGAAATAAAATATCAAATGTGCACAGAGATGTTATTAAAATTTGATATCTTAGGGGTGCTTGGGTGGTTCAGTGGTTAGGTGACCAACTTCGGCTCAGGTCATGATCTCACAGTTCATGAGTTCGAGCCCCGTGTCGAGCTCTGTGCTGACCACTTAGAGCCTGGAGCCTACTTCAGATTCTGTGTCTCCCCCCTCTCTCTACCCCTCCCCTGCTCACTCTCTGTGTCTCTCTGTCTCTCAATAATAAATAAACATTAAAAAAATTAAAATTTGATATCTTAAAAGTCTGGAGAAGTATTAGAATAAATATATTGGTTCATAATAAAAGAAGATTTACAAATTAATTAAGTTTCTGGATGCTTATTACTATATTTACTATATCATATGATTTGAAGAGCACGTTTAAAATAATCAGTCAAAAATAAGCCAACTCAAATATATGAAATTCACTTGGTATCTAGGGATGAAGCAAAGTTCAAAGAGCAAACTATATATAGCTTGATTTACATGAAATTTCTGCTACCACCCACAGGCATAACATGATGAACGCTCAGGATGGACCCAAAAGGAAGTTGTATATTTAATTATGGGTAATTACTTTCCCAAGAACACATAGGAACCCATTAATTTTCATATCAAATAAGAACCTATGATTTAATTGGCAAGATTTTAGAACATTTTGATGACGCTTACCAATTGTGAGCCAGTACACTGCGGGCGGGATTGATTTTGGCATGCAGTGTGCATTGTAGGTACTCAGTACATATTGGATAATTGAGCACAGCTATTATTAAATAATACCCAAGGATGCACTACTAACCCAGGAATTAATATTGTTGGGGCTTCAAATGGTACTTTTAAAATATGCTTCTTTTAGATCCTCATTTGATGGCACTGTCTGAAAGAACCAAGGGATTAGAAATCTGAATTGAGAACCCAAATTTTTTTCTTAAAATGAATTTTGACCACAAGCATGTAAATGTGTTTAGTTAAGATGAAATAAAATATTCACATTTGGCATGGTATTCCAGCTAGAATGCTAAATTCTGTTTGAATTTGCTTCCATAATCATACCCAATTTATTTAATATGCTTTCTGCAATTACTACTTTTTAAAATTTCCACTATTTGCTGAATGGTGATAAAACTAAAGTTCAAGAACAACATTCCTATATTAACCTTTATTTTATTTTATTTTATTTTATTTTATTTTATTTTATTTTATCTTATTTTATTTATTTATTTTTAAATATTTATTTATTTTTGAGACAGAGAGAGATAGAGAGAGAGAGAGTGCAAAAGTGGGGAAGGATACAAAGAGAGGGAGACACAGAATATGAAGTAGGTTTCAGGCTCCACAGTGTCATTGCAGAGCTGGATATGGGGCTCGAACTTATGAGTCAAGCCCTGAGATCATGACCTGAGCTGAAGTCGGACTGAGACACCCAGGCATCCCTTAAGCTTAAAGTACAATTTTTTTATTTTTATATGTCAAAAATTTGAATACCTATAATAGTAAAATTAATTATTAGAAATCACCCTAGGGGCATCTGGGTGGCTCACTTGGTTAAGTGTCTGGCTCTTGATTTTGGCTCAGGTCATGATCTCACAGATCATGAAATCAAGCCCCACATCAGGCTCTGCCTTGACAGCAAGGAGGCTGTTTGGGATTCTCTGCCTCTCTCTGACCCTCCCCTGCTTGCCCTCTCTCTCTCTCAAAAGAAAACACATAAATAAAGTTAAAAAAAAAACAAACAAAAAAACAAAAGAAATGGGGGCACCTGGGTGACACAGTCAATTAAGCATCTGACTTCGGCTCAGGTCATGATCTCAGGGTTCCTGAGTTGGAGCCCCCCATCAGGCTCTCTGCTGACAGCTCAGAGCCTGGAGCCTGATTCAGATTCTTTGTCTCCCTCTCTCTCTGCCCCACCCCCTGCTCATGCTCTCTCTCTCTCTCTCAAAAATAAATAAACAGTTAAAAAAATATATAAAAAAGAAATCACCTTGAATGCATTATATAAAAAAAATCATGAAGGCAATTTTTAAAAATATAGTATAAATTCTGGAAACATTGACCCTATTTTTAAAAACTTAAATGTTAAGCATTATAAGCATAGATGTATTAGGTATATTGAAGATAAATTTTAAACTATGTATTTGCATGTATATGTGTATTGTTTTTTTATTTAATATATTTAAATAAGGGATTATAATTATATTTTATATTTTTGTTTTCTCTGGTGTAACTTTTTGTTCTTCTATTTATGACCAAGGCTCAATTAAAAAAAAAAAAATAGAATTCCTGGGAATAAGAGTCTACAACTATAGAATACCAATAAATTGCAAATCAGGCATAAATTTATTATGCTTGTTACATTTTCTTTTAAGGTTTTAAACTGAATAGACAAAGTGAAAAAAATCAGTGTTGCATAAATTATTTTTCAATATTTTAACAAATGGCAGGAAAACCGATAATCACTACAAAATAGAAACTTTGCTATATAAATAGTTTACTATCAGTAAAGCAATGGCAATAATTAATAAAGGTAGTTGTTCTGTTCGTGCCATATTTTCTGTTCCTGATTTTGGTCAATTTCTCACATAAAATCGGTATGTTTCTAGAGAAAACTTGTTCTATGTTGGTCTAAGTAATGCAGAAAAAAATGAAAATGTTCCATGCAGAGATGAAGCCTTGTCTTACACATCTTACAGTTGAGGTGGAAAGCCCCAAGGTGGTGTTTACAGGAGGTTAAAGCAACCAGTAAAGGCAATAAGCTGGCACATTTATTTGTATGTGAAGGTAAAAGCAAACTGTTTTTCAGTTAATCTCCCTAGCAAGTTACTTATGTTTTGTTTTGTTTTGTTTTGTTTTGTTTAATATGTAAGTTTAATACCCTGGGTGGGTGTATCTTGCATTTGAGTTCCCTTTCTTCTTAGGTTAACCCATTAAAGATGTCATGAAAAGTCTTTCCAATTGTATTAAACTTCCATCACTCCAAATCTCTATTAAATTATTGTCAAAGTTATGAAGCTCAGTCTCAGAGGAATTTGCAGAGGACTGTGGTCTACATCAGGGATGAAACAGGAAAAGGAAAGGCCAGGACAGGAACTTCAGGGCCAGTCCCCCTCAAGAAAAGGTAACTAATGTCCAGAAGTCCAAAGTCAGAGAGAGAAAAAAAAAAAAAAAAGACAGAAATCAACATGCAGGAAAGATTTGGGACAAGGAAATATACCCCAAAGATTCCAGAAATACCTTTTTTTTTGACAAATGTTTATTCTCAAAATTTCAAAAATGACTGGTTCGTTTTACGGCCACTATCATATTGTTACTTTTTTTGTTTTCCATTGAAGGTAACAAAAAGCTTGAATTTCCCATGAAGATATATACGATAGATCTTTATTATTATCAGTAGATATAAAATACTTTTAGTCATTAGTTACTGTTCAGAGTGTTACATATTTATTTGATATAATTAAAGAAAGTTATTTCATGGCAAAGACGTGGTGATCTTTCAAACCCACCTTTCAATTGGTTTCATTTTGCAAGAATTATGAGTATGTGGTCACAAAGGAATGTCTATTTACAGGAAGCTTGTCTCTGGAGTTACCTGCACATATAAAACCTAGAGAAAACATCTGTGAAAGGCAAAACTCATTTGGTTCCTAATAAAAGTTACCCTTGGGAAGGTCATTCAGTCTATGAGATCTTTCACTGCCACTGCACACTTCAGAAGGAAGAAAATAAGAACATCAAAGTCTTACTATTTTATAAATAACTTTGTCAGTTACCAGTTTAAGACCTTTTTAAAAATGCACAGTCAGCAATATAGTTGTAAAAGGCAAAAGGAACTGAAAGTCAACGCCCCCACTGTGCATTCTACCTTCACGCTAACTGGGGGCTGTGAGTTGTTTAAAGAGAAATATTGGAAACTAAGAGCAGAGACTGAAAGGCACACATACTTCATAGATGGTTTTCACCTGTTCTCAGCTGCAATCATTGAATCAAGTGGGAGGCACAGTGCTTCCCGAAGAGTTTAGTTGTCATTTGACAACAGAAATATACCAAGTGCATACACTCCTACCAGTGCACTTAAAGCAACCTGGTTCAGAAGTGATTTCAAACTTGGCAAAATTTTAATATTTATTTCTGTTTTCTTTTGTGTTTGAAGAAATTAATGTGTATTTCCATAGGACCATCTTAACAAATAGAACAATTTTCAGTGAAACACAGTGTTCCTAAGTACATCCCTTATTTACAGAAAAATCTTTTTCTTTAATACAGCTTCTTTTCAGGGGGGCCTTGGTGGCTCAGTCAGACTTTGGCTCAGGTCACGATCTCATGGTCAATGAGTTCGAGCCCTGTGTGGGGCTCTGTGCTGACAGCTCGGAGCCTGGAGCCTGCTTTGGATTCTGTGCCTCCTTCTCTCTCTACTCTCCCCCCCCCCTTCTCTCTCTTTCTCTCTCTCAAAAATAAACATTAAAAAATTAATTAAAAAATAAAGTTTCTTTTCATATAACACAGCTTCCAGGGAGACATGCATGCATTTCTGAGAAAAATAAATATCTTCCATAGTCACACAGACCAATCGACTCCAACCTGGCAGTCAGTGTGGTGACACATGTCACAGCTAGAACATGCTCACACCCAGAGCCCACATCTGCAGGCTTACAATGGAAGATGATTTCTCTAAATATAGGCAATATTATATTAATTGATAATCTGATTTGCTTGCATTTTCACATATGAAAATTAATAAATTTTTAGAAAACAGAAAAAAAGCACCAAAAAACAAAATTTAGAATAACAGAGGATCTTTTTAATCTTAATACAAGAAAAAAATTCCATTTACGTTTTCGTGGCAAAGTAAGAATTAATTCCAAAATCTCCCATTAAGGATTTATAATAAAATACCCAGTAATATTAAAGCAATTAGTTACACAACTTTCAAATTTGCTTTTCCTGCTCTCCAAGAACTGACATTCTGTTGCTCCATTACTTTCTATTCTCCAACAACATTTGAACAAAGTAGTTGAAGAGGCAGTCTAGTTATTTTGAGTTTCTCAATTCAGTCCAACAAATATTTATTAAATATCTGCTATATGGCAGATACTGTGTCAGGCACTATAATAATGGAATGAAGGACAAATGATTCCAACTCTACTCTACTAGCTTAATTCTAGGGAAGGCAAGGGAAGAGAAATAGACATAAGCAGGCTCCACGCTGTCCGCGCAGAGCCGGGAGTGTCAAGATCTCATGATCTGTGAGAACATGACCTGAGCTGAAATCAAGAGCTGGTCAATGCTTAACTGACTGAGCCATCCAGATGCCCCAACAACAGACTGCTAATGTCGTCTGTACGTCAGATGTGTGTACACACACACAGTAAAAGCATTCTCAGCCCCATACAACTAACAGAATGCTGAAAACTTCTGTTTGCAAGATTCCTGCAGAATTTAAAAATTATAGTTTAAAGCACTGACTTTTGGGTGCATTTGAGTCTGAAAATTCAATAGCTTCAGTAGTCCTCTACTTTGTGTGAGTACCACGATCATGTTGTGAGTGTCTGGGCCTATTTGGCCACACATCCATTCCTGGCCAGCTCCTGCTCTATCCTGTAGTGCGGGGTGGATGACTGCTCACTGGTTTTCCCAGGTTCTGAGATGAGTGGGGACTGAATGGTGGAAGAAGGGACAAGCTAGGGTGCCTCTCTCTCTCCTATTATATGCCCATTTCTCCTGAACAGGCTGCTTCTCTGGGCAGCTCCTCAGTTCCAGCAGCACTGAGTCTCCTTTTGTCTTTCCCATCAAGCAGTGATGGGGTTGAGACCATTGGGTGGCTCAGTTGGCTAAGCATCCTACTCTTGATCTCAGCTCAGGTCTTGATCAGGGTCTTGAGTTCAAGCCCCGTGTTGGGCATGGAGTCTACTTAAACAAACAAAGAAATAAACAAAAAAACAAAAACAAAACAAAACGAAGGGATGAGGCTTTCTGTTGTGGCTGACTTTTTCTGGGTTGCCTAGATGTCTTTTTTCTGTTTAGCATCTAAACTATTATGTAACCATGGAAACTAACCTTTGCATACAATATACTATGTTTTAAATACTCAGAGTAGTTTCTGTGTTGTGGATTCAACCCTGACTGCCATGCTTCCTGGATACTATACCACTCTAAAGAGTTGAATTGAAGTGTGTTCAGAGGTGTGTTGAGTCATTTTCATTTACCCTGAATCATCCCAGTCAGTTTTGCTATAACAGTGATAAATGCTTAACATTAATTGTGCTGTTATTAACTTCTATGCATTTGACACGTATTATTTTATTTAATCCTTTCAAGAACTCTAGAAGGTCAGCGCAATCATTTTTCAAGTTCACAAATAAAGAAACCGAGACCTAGAAAGTTACTGTGACTTGTCAAAGGCTACCTTGTTAACAGCAGAACCAGGATTATATCTGGCTTTTAAATTCCACTGATACTGCTTAATGTAGTTACCTCATAGGGGCACCTGGGTGGCTCAGTGGGTTAAGTATCCAACTCTTGACTTCATCTCAGGTCATGGTCTCACAGTTCACGGCTTTGAGCCCTGTGTGGCGCTCTACATTAACAGTGCAGAACCTGCTTGGGATTCTTTCTCTCTCTCTCTTCTCTTTCTGCCTCTTCCCTGCCCACTCTCTCTCAAAATAAATAAATAAACTTAAAAAAACAAAAACAAGATACCTCCCCAGAGCCAGGCATCATTTCAGCCTAATGCCATTTTCCTCCCCTCTTTACTGTAGTCTACATTTGTTATTTGCTACTTTAAATATTATGCACTCTGGGAAATAAAAAAATTAACCTGTTAGTATTAAATCTCTAATATGGACAAATACAGTCCATGTAAGAAGCTAGATATACTCCTAAGAATACAGCATTCTAGCTTTAATTTATGAACATGAGGATTATTTTCATTGTTTCCTTTCTGATTGTCTGCAGTTCTCTGATGTGTAAAGTTTGTTTGATACCTGAGCTTTTAGTGTCTAAATTACTTCTACACACATAGGAGCTCTGTTAAATTGTGGTCTCTTTGAAGGAAAAAATTATATTTTATTAATCTCTGCACTCTCAGTCTGTAGTTCCAGATCTGAGTCTTTGGAGACACTTGATAAATGTGATTTGTAGCAGCAATTGGATGAGTATATGTGTAAGTGAATATGTATAAGGAGATATATGTGTGTAAGCCTTTAAAATAAATATATAAGTACCTCTAAAATAAATACCCTCAGATTATGCAGAATAATTCTTCCATAACTTAAGAATTATTCCATATTACATACACAATCCTGCAGTATGCAATTTAAATGTAATTTATTAATACATTCTTTGAATAGAAGGAATAAACTCAGTTGTAGCAATACTATGGTCACATTTTACTTGGGCATTGCTCAACGATTTTGACTTCTGGTCTTGCATGGCAGCCTGAATACACAAGTATTTTCTAGAATCTTCTGAAACCCTATTAAAATGGTAGCAAAGAGGTTAAAAACCTCGTGGAAACCCAAGGAAAAAGAGAACAAGATAGAATACTATAACAGATAAGAGCTGCCAACTGATTTTGTAAGCTAATAAGTTGATGAATAATTAGACTAGTTACATGAGAACAACTGAAACCATAGCTTGTGGTGGGCTAGAGCAACCAAAGCAGGGTGACTCATCTTGTGGAGTGATGCAAAGAGGCAGCTTTTGGAGATATTAGACACCCCACAAGGTAGGAAGTTTGTATGAAACTGGTTATATGAGGGATGGTTGGAAAGCTTATATGACAAGCAATTACAGTCTCAAATGCTCCCCCTCCCAATATGAGTAAACAGGCAATAATCTCTTTCCACTTTGGTAAAAAAATTGCAGGTTCACTTCCTGGAAATACTGAACCACACAGCTTATAATCTTAGAGAGGTTCAGCATCATCAAGGGTGGTGGAAAATGATTTCATCCAGAAAAATATTAGAATTTATATCTGAATTGTGGACCCTCCACCCCACCAAAATGATAAAAGATAGACCTATAATCCTAGTAGAAGTTTGAAGAATTCCCATCCTGATACAACTCATCTGCTCAGAAGAAAAAGCCCATGAAAAACTAATAAAGCTGAGTATATGTGTATATACTGTATATGAGTATATGGTATTTTTCTAATAAGAAACCAAGATACCACTCTGATCACCTTTGCAAGGAGATCTGCCAGTTAACAAACACCATCTATTCGTACAGAACTTCCAATAACCATATTAAGGCTTCAATAGCAAATATGAATAAATTATAAGAAATGTGCTGACCTTGAAGGAAGCCACTTACAGTAATCATAGAGTCAAAACAAACTAACAAGAACATAAAAAGTGTAAAGGATAATGTAAAGGGCAAGAAAAAAACTTCAGAAATTCTATATTTGATATTTTTAAATGCAAAGAGAAGACAGTGTACCAGTAGAAGAAAACCAGGATGCTATATAAAAGGAACATTCAGAAAACAAACAAAACACTCTTGAATTAAACCTATTATAGAATTAAAATACACACACACTCACACACACACACACACACACACACACACACAACTTCCTACGGAAGAACTGAATGAAAACCTTCCCCCATAAAAGGCATAAAACATGGAGATGAAAGTATAAGGAAAAAAGCTGACATCACTGAATCAGTTCAAGGAGTTCATTTTCTAAATAATAGGGGTCCCAAAAAGAGGAGAAAAAAGAATATGACAAGGTAGAATTATCACAGAAATAATACAAATAAATGTTCCAAAGCTTAAGAACATGAATTTCCAAGTTAAAAAGGCCAACTCAAATCCTAATATAATGAATAAAAAAAGACTTATTCCAAGGCTCATCACTGTGAAATGTCAGAATACTAGGGATACAGAGGAAATTCTAAAAAACATCAGAGAGCAAAATCAAGTCATTTATAATTGATCAAGAGTCAGAATGGTATCAGAATTCTTAAAACATTATTAAAAGCTGGCATAATGCCTTCTAAGTAAAAAATGTATGTTGGTTTGAACTGGGCAGAGGGAGAGAGTAGAATTCTTTATCCTGCCAAATTAGTAATCATAGTATATTTTAATGATTTTCTATATATTTTTGACTCCCAAGTACCATTCTTAAGAAGTTACTATAGAACAATAGAGAATTTGGCCTTGCTCAGAGAAATGTTCTGGGTTTTGTCCTTGGAATTTTAAGCCTAAGAGGAATGTCTGTGTTCACCTCGTGGCCTTGGGTCATGCCAGACAGTCTAACAGTGTGAATTAGGGTGAAGGCTAGCCATACCAGAAAGACAAATAATGACATGGAGGGTGAGGATTTGGGGCCATATATCAATCAACCTGGAGACTGTGATCAACCATGTGTACAATCAATCCATCAACCAGGCCAATGTAATAGCATTCCAATACAAATAGAACGCCAAAGCTCAGAGCAGCTTTCCTGGTTGGCAATACTTCATGTGTATTGTCACACATGGATGCCTGGAAACTAATGCATCCTGACTTCATAGGGAGAGGACAAGGAAGTTCTGGTACTTCCCCAGACTCCCGTCTGTGTTTCTTCCCTTGACTAATTTCTGTGTCTCTCCTTGTAATAAATCATAGCTGTGAGTAAAATAGCTACGAGTAAAATAGCTTTCAGTGATTTTGTGAGTCCGTCTAGGAAATTATCAAAACTGAGGTGGTTTTGTAAAACCTCCACACTTATAATTGGGGTGAGACATGAGCGTGGTAGACTATGCTCCCTCTAAACTTTCTAGTTGGTTCTCCAACTATTGCAAATATGCACCACCAAATGAAGAAATAAATTGGGAAAGAGTATAAGTTGGGATCCTAGAAATGAGACATGTAACAAAGGTGAGTGAAATTCTCAAGATGACAAAGAAAACACATCCCGTGATGGCAGCTGTACAAAGAAAGACTTTGTAAGCAGCCAGATTGGAATAGGTGGGCAAAGAGATCTATAAAATCATTAAGGAAAAGAAAGATGTAGGGAAGAGAACGGAGGGGAGGGCAGCTTCTAAATGGAAACCCTAATGCAAGATGGCAACAGGTTAGGATTATGTAGGAACATGAGCCACTATTGCTCGATTTTTCAATTTCTCAAGCTGGAAATACAGATTTGTAAACGAGAACTTTGTTTATATGAAAATGCTCAATTTTTTAATGTCGACAAATTCAAACATTTTGTTGTGTAAACGTGACATATCTGTGGGCTGAATTCCACCAACATGCCCCAGTTTACAGTTTTGCTCCACAGCACTTGTTTTTTATTTTTTATTTTTAGTTTGCTTATTTTTTGAGAAAGAGAAAGCAGGAGAAGGCCAGAGAGAGAGGGAGAGAGAGAATCCCAAGCAGTCTCTGCACTGTCAGTGGAGAGGCTGCTGGGGGCTTGAATTCACGAAGCGCGAGATCACGACCTGAGCCGAAACCAAGAGTCGGACGCTCAAACAACTGAGCCACCCAGGCACCCCAACTCTACAGCACTTTTTGCTCCCCAGATCAGGAAGTGCCAAAAGAAAGGCTCTGATGATGCTCTATATTTATTGCCAATTCATTTATTTTATTTTATTAATTCTATTCGAATCCATTCCTCATGATCACAGAATTTTTATTATTTATTTATTTGTGTCTTATTTACTTATTTATTTATTTTACTTACTTGTTATTTATGTATTATATTATTATTTATTTTATTTATTATTTTATTTGACTGTGTACTTATTATTTATTTCCACTGGTGACTTGGAATTCTGGATCCACTAGGTTCATACAATGCTAAATGTTCATTTATTAGCTCAATCCATAGACAGGTGAGAGTACATACTTCTAAAATATTCTTATGTGAGAAGTCAGCTGCCAGGTTTGAGTTGAAGAGCTTCATATGAATATTAAATGTAAGATGTAAGATGTTGGCATCATTAGGAAAAGACCAAAGCCTCTCTCATCTTGCGAATCTCCATGGTGAGGATATTTTCCCAGGAGCCAGTTCTGTCAGGAACCTCCTGCAAAATGGTGCTCCAGTTTCAAAATATAGCCAGAGTTCTTGAGAAGTCAGAACTCCTTCAAATAATATCTAGAATGGAACCATTCTCACTACTTCCATCACTCCCCAGCGCCCTCCACTCCAGTATACATCTGTCACCCAGATACTTACAATAGAACTTCAAACTGGTCACCTGCTTCCATTCTTGACCTCCTCAATCTGTTCTCACCACAGGACCAGAGTGTTCCTTTAAAACAAGAAGTCAGATGATGTTGGTTATGTGCTCCAAGTTGTCCAGTGTCTTCATTTCACTCAGAATAAAAGCCAGTGTAATCACGTCATCTACAGCCTCTGCTCCCAGCCCACTTTCCCCCTGCTCTCTCCTCACTTGCTCGGCTTTTAGCACAATTGACCTCCGTGGTAGGCTGAAAAATGTCCCCCTCCAAAAAGTTATGCATCTCAAATCATCAGAACTTGTAAATTTTACTTTATAGGACAATGGAGGTGATTAGGTTAAGGGTCATGGGAAGATCTGCTTCTTCCAGACTATCTGGGAAGGCCATAAATGCAATCATCTGTATCCTTATTGGAGAAACAGAGGGAGCTTTGAGAAAGACACACCAAAGTAAAGGCTGTGTGAAGACAGGGAGATTGGAGAGATCTGGCCACAAACCAAGGAACACCTGTGGCTACCAGAATTTGGAAAGGCAGCAAATAGAATCTCCTCTGGAGTCTCCAGAGAGTATGGTCTAACACCTTGATTTCAGAATCCCATTCTCCAAAACTGTGAGAGAATGAATTTCTATTATTTTAAGCCACCACATTTGTGGTCATTTGTTATGGAGGAGAGTAGTACTGCTGCTTTAGTCATATGGCCTCTTTGCTTTCTTTGAAGGGCTTCAGACACATGCCAGGCCCAGGAAAGGTAATCTCCAGTTCTTTCTGATTGAAATATTCTTCTCCCAGATATCCAAACGGCCTCTCTAGTTCTTTCCTGAAGTACCACTTGCCTGATCACTGTCCAGCATGGTAACCACCAGCACTCTAGTCCTCCACCTCACTTCTCCCCACAGCGCTTACTTAAAACACTTCATTTCACTTACAAATGTGTCTATTACCTGTCTCCCTCCATAAGAAGGAGAACATAAACTCAATGTGGGGAGGTTCCTGAATCTTCTTTGTTTACCCTGGATCTCCAGGGCTTGCATCAGTGCCGAAGGCTTAGAAAGCACTCGAGATGTGTTTAAGGGGGGGCACCTGGGTGGCTCAGTCAGTTAAGCATCTGACTTCGGCTCAGGTTATGATCTCACTGTTCCTAAGTTCCTGAGTTCGTGAGTCAGAGTCCAACACAGAGTTGTCTGCTGTACGTGCAGAGCCCACTTTGGATCCTCTCTCCCCCTCTCTAAGGAGCACTTGCGTGCATGAGAGAATGAAGGAAACAAGCAGAGACCCAGAATCCAGACCACAGTGCAATCTTTTTTGCTTTTGAATTAGGTCAGCGTGTTAGGATGCACACTTCCTTTTAATACTTACTAAACTATTTTTTTCTTTTAACACAGTTTTCATTTTCTTAACAGTCTTTTGCAAGTGTGTGTGATCTAATTCAAATAAAATGTTAACACTTTTAGTATGAATTGCCTTATTTTGTTAAACTTGTTTTAAAGTTTTGTTAAACTTATTTTCTTAAACTTGTTTTGCATTTTCTCTATTACTTTGAACATTTTATTTTTAGTCTACTTTTTATTGGTCAATGCATCCTTCTTTAGTCTTTTACCTCCAACTTTCTTTCATCTATTACTAATTTTAGTTTACTTCTTCATTTACATTTTATCCAAATTGATCTTGATACAGCGGTTAAGAGTTTAGCCTCTGGAATCATTGTATCCAAGTTTGAATCCCTCTTTGATACACAGTAGATAGGAGGCTTTGGGAAAGTTACCTAATTTTCCTGTCTACTGATAATAATAATAATCCCTCACATAGAAGGATTCAATTTATACAAATTAAAGATTGAGTATAGTTTAAGTTCATCTAACAGTGTCTGGCTTAGAGTATCCCTCAAAAAAGGATTTTTAGGTTCCAAAGTTTTTCATTACATGATTTTTATGTCTGACTTTTCCTTATTTATTTTATTATGACAAGCAGACAGCATAGGCATAAATTAAACATTAGAATCATCAAATTTTTAAAAGGCCAATTTATTTTGGGTATTTTTAAATGTAAATTACTCATCAACCGTGCATCTCCATATCTACCTGCATTCCTGCAATACAATCCATAAGCTCAGATCTGAGTACTAATACCAGCACATGGATAGGGAGGTATCATTAACATTAGGTCATCAAAACAGCAACATCTGTATTGTGTGTTCCATAATAAATAAAGGAGGGGGGAGAGCATTTTAAAACATGAAGTAAACTGCCCTAAAGGCTAAAATTGGTGCCAACTTAATAAGCCCACTACGGTTTATGAAATATTTGTGCTCTGTCTGACAGCCTACAGTAAAAACCTGTGGTAGGTTTTCAACTGGATAAAAGGAAAAACAGAGTATATTGGAATGAGGCCACATTTATCTAAATCAGCAGAGACATTTCCTATTGCAGTGACCTTCGCTGTGTTTTGAGGACTACAACAGCACTGAGAAACATTTTTTTTTCTTAAATACATAAAATACTCTGAAAGAATTTCTCTTTAGTTTTTTTTCCCCCTATGATCAAGTATTCAAGACCTCATTACAAGGATTTCATATGTTTGATGTTATTACACATTTCTCTCCACCACTATGAGCAAATCTTACATTTTATAGAAATGCTAAAATTCTCCTAGAAATGTCGTATTCCTTCCCCTGATGATCATCACTCAGAACAACAGCTTTTTAAAAACCCATTGTGCTGACATCTATGGAGAGGAATAATCTTAAGATGACTGGAATCAATCAACATAATGGAAAATCTAATGTTTAACATCTGTATAAATACTTAGATATGGGACAAAGTAAAGAGTCTGGGTAAACTAAATTCTTTTCTTTTCTTTATTTTTGAAAGAGATGTTGGACTGAATTTTTAATCTCTTCACTTATTATAGATTATCAGACAGCAGATAAGATCCAGTCTGATTGTCTAAGTCATTCTACAGGTCCCCACAATTTTAATACAAATCATAATTTGTTCAAGTTGCCAAAATTTAAAATACACTAATTTAAAACACAAGTGATTAAATTAGAAGTAATGACATTTTGTTTTTGAATTAGAAGTAGAAATATGGAGTTAATTTCATCTTAGCTTTCTCTATCTTTCCATTTGGACAAATTAGCTTTTCTGAACTTTGTCAAATTGTTGTCACTTGGTAATTAAAGTAAAGTATACATACCCTTTTATTTTCTATAACTTAATACATATGTGCAGATATGTGTATATGTAATATGCTTTTGAGTATAATATAAAATAGATTCCATTCAAGGGTGCATTACCCTGTCATTCCCATACTAATATGAATATGTCCACTGGCTTATGTAAACTAATTCCTTAAAAAGTAACCCAAAATGTCAAGTATGTTCCTATAATTTAAGGGGAAAAAACCTTATCCATGATGTTTGCTTATTCATAGCTCTTTTTATGTATAATTTGCTTATGAGTTATGACTAGAAATATGACCTGAAAGGTCTTTGTTCTTCATACTGTGACCCATCTGGCCCTGTATCACTGACTAAAATTGCTGCACGAGACATCCTTTGAGTTAGACAATGAGAGCATCTGTGGAAATTAAACATGATCTATTACAGGTGATACATTATGCCTTATAAGCCATTGTCTGTGATTGGTTTATCAAATTATTCTGCAATGTAGTATGGCTTTCAAGGAAAGGACTAAAGAATTGCCAGAATTTAATCTGATAGATGGGTACAGAAGAGAAGCTGGCAAGCAAAATGGAAGGAAATGTAAAAGACAAGGTCAGAGAGATGATGGGCAGAGCATGTAGGACTTTGCCAATCATTGTAAGGATGCCAGATCTTACTCTTAAGGAAATAAGAAGCTATTGCAGGGTTCCATCTAAGAAGTAGCATGATCTGAGTTACATTTTCACAGGATCACTATGGCTATTGTTTTGAAAATAGTCTTCAGTTAGATAATAGTAGGAACCAAGAGAATGGTAGTGCTACAATTTCACTAATACTAATGCAGGTGAGAGATAATGTTGCCTGGGGCCCACGAGGATGGTAGCAGAAGTGATGAAAATGATCACAATCACTTTCAAATATATCCCAATATTATTCCCTGGTGGGTTAGATGTGAGAATGAGAAAAATAAAGGAGCCAAAAATGACTTCATGACATTTGTAGATAGTTGTGACTGTTAACGAGTTGTCCTGAGCTGGAGAGAGCTGAGCTGCCAAGGGTAGAGCAATCTGTTCAGATACAACGTCAAAATGAAAGTAACCACCAAGCCTTTAATCACCACAAGACCATAATCAAGAGGCTATCAGGCAGTAGATGCTTTCCTCAACATTTCCTTTTTTCCCAGGGAATGACTCCTGGTGAGGGTTAAGTGGATCCACACAGACTTGGGTTTCATTATGTTGCTAATGGAGACCCCAACAACAGGCTTTTGTCATGTTTTGGACCCCAGGTCCTGGGAAGGAGAAGGAGTAGAACCAGGGGTGGACAATTCAGAGTCAGAGTGGGAAAAAATATCTCTATGGTTTTCTCCTCTTCTCCCAATAAGGAGGTCTTGGCAGGGGCACTGGGGAAGGCATCACTGAGGACCCTCTGGTTGGAGCCTCCTGATCTAGGCATATGTGTAAGAGCATGGGCCATGGGGGGGGGGGGGGGGGGGAGATGAATCCTTGACTACAACTCCATTCAGATACTGCAATGCACTGGCAGTGCCCCACGTCTGGGATGCATAGGGCAGTTTTCTACCTTTAGTCTTGCCAGATCAAGCCTCCGTAAACTAACCATGAGGCCTCAAAGATCACACGTAGATCAAAAACATAGGTTTTTGGTCACAAAGCAGACTCCACATTAACATTAACATTAACTGAAATAAAGCAGACTATACATATATAAGATTTTTCAAAGAAGATAGAGGAGTTCAGTTCTGTGCATATTCTACCTCATTTCCTGAATCAGTCAGCTTAAGCTAAAATATAATGTAATAAGAAGCAACCTTAAAATCTCAGTAGTTTGCAAAGATAAAAATATATTTTTTTCTAACACTACCTACATATTCATTGAAGATTACTTAAATCCCTGAGTCTCTGCCTTATGCTCTTTGGTTAGTTGGTTGACTCTTGATTTTATTTTGCAACATTGTTGAACTTGTGAGAGAAAGAAAAGAGAGATGAGCACCACTTACTGCTGGTCCTTAAAACTTCTGCCTGAAGCTGGGTCACTTAAGGTTTCTCCAGAGAAGCAGAGTCAATAGGAGACAGACAGAGAGGGAGATTCATCTCACTAGTTAGGCAAGTCTGAAATCTGTAGGGGAAGAGAGGGGTCTGTCAAGAAGAGCAGGCTGGACAACCTGGAATTTCTTTCAAGACCTGGCACTACAGTCTAGAAGCAAAATTTCTTCTTTTTTAGTGAAACCTCGGTTCTGTTTTTAAGGCCTTTTAACTGATTGGCTCAAGCCATTAGGATTATGCAGGATAATCTCCTTTACAGAAAGTCAACTGATTGTAGGTGCTAATCATATCTACAAAATCTCTTCACAGGAATACCAAATTTATGTTTGAGTTCTTGGGTACTGTAGCCTAACCAAGTTGTCCATAAACGTTACCATCACATTGACAGTGTTTCCCTGGTCAGATGAGGTCACATGACCATAACTAAGCTTTGCAGAGCAAGGGTGTATAATCTTTTTGCAGAAAGGAGCTACAGGGAAATGGTACCTTGCAGAGGGAAAGAGAATAGTTTGAACTCTGATGAAATCTGTTACACTTTTTGAACTTATTATTTGTCTTTTGTTGCTTACTTTCCTATTGCTTTCCTCATATTCTGTGTTTTTATTCCAGAAGATCCAAAACCACACTTTGTATACCATTAAGGAGAGACATGAATGTCTTTCCCATCTAGTGAAGATACTGGCAATAAATAAACTAAATCTTGGTCCCCAGATGCCATGGCAAGACTCCCCAGGTAGCCATCATTCCACACTCTGGAAGCATCTTAGGTAACTGAGGGATGCAACCTTTTATGGATTCAAGAACAATAAGCCAGTAGAAAAGACTGGCCCCTACAGTAACCTCCACAACACAACTTAATTGTGGGCCATTTTAAGACCTTGATAAGATTTATAATGTTTGATATCTTTAACCAACTAAGACTCTTGCGATGGGAAGTAATAAAAAACCAAACCAGAACTGTATTGAGTAAAAAAAAAATGAATTAATTTTCTTCTCTAATTAAAAAGTTCAGATATAAGATCAGCTTCAGGGACAGCAGGATCAGAAGTTCCTCATGGAGCAGTGGCTGGACAAATGATAACTAGTAGTTACAACAACTCTGTGTTATCTTTCTTCTTAAACTCAATCTCCCTTGCATATTTGAAAGATGACCACAAGAATTCAGATCCCAGATCTTCATATTCTCAAGCTCAGTGGAAAAAGAAGAGGGCTTTTCCCCTCAACAGTCAGTTGGACAGCAGTCCTGAGGCTGGCTTATGCTGTCACAAATCATGCTTCTGCCTGGTAAAATCACTCTGGCCAGCAAGATGGCTTAAGCCAATTAGTTCCCTTTTCTGGAGGTGAGGAGAGGTAGATTTTGGCTACCAAAAACACAGGAATCGATAATAGGAGGCAATTTCCCCCAAGGAAATCTAGAATTCTCTTTTAATGAAAGGAGTGAATATAGAACTTGGGAGGGTAAAGTTATTTAGTAAACAAAATTACCAGATATTCTTTATCCATAACATAAAGGATATATATTAGATGATTTCAAATGTCTCTTCAAGATCAATGTTTTCTGCATGTCCCTATGTCATTTCATGTTGTGAACCTCTGGGTCCCCTTTAATGGTGAGATTCATGGGCGTCCAAGGATCCTGCTGAAATCGGTAACATTATATGAACACAAGCTTAAAACATCGTAGTGTAGTTAAAACAATCATTCTGAGGGGTTCTCATTTGTTTGTTTTGTTTGTTCTGTTTCCATTTAGAAGCTAAGCTGTAGTTTTTTAATTATGGGGTGGATAAATTAGTCTTGACTTTTATGGATATACCATTAATCTAGTAACCATAGCTGCTAGTTGATTTCTACTCTTTCTGAACATGGAAGTTTTGGTATATGCAACTTGTGAAAAACGGGTATCAAAAAGATACTATTAAATGTGTGAATAATACACAATGTTGTTTCATAATAAAATTATGTCTCAGTTGTTTTTTTTTGTTTTTTATATTTTGATTTTACCAATTGTAATTCCTGACCTAAAATGGACAGTTAATATTTATAGTCCTTCAATGAACATTTTAATATGTTACCATAAAGTTTTCTTACTTTATATATAGAGAATTATCTATTACTTTTTCAAGTCATCATACTTATTTTTCAAGGGCTGACACTAACTCATTCCATTCTGCTTTGGCAATAGATAACAGAGAAGAATAATTACCACTTTCAAAATAAGGGTACAAATTCTTGACCTATGTATTATGATTATGACTTGAAGTGTTTGTATTTAATGAACCTTGAAAGAATAGAATGCTTAAATTTTCAAATAATGTGGTCCATTATGATGACATTTAAACTTTAAAGTGGTAATTAAAATGGTTAATAGCACATATAGCTACTCTGTTGGGACAAAATGAACATGTTGATAGGAAATAAAAAGCCTATGGGTTTATGGTGATTTTGAACTTTTAAATTTGAGAACTTAACTATTTCTAATGAATTGAATTCAGTTAATAAATGTGACAATGGACCTTAACTGTGAGATGGGATATTTGCTATTAACCACTTCAAGTTTCCTTTACTTATATCGAGGGTGGCTAGTGTTTTGGACTTTTTGTTTGTTTTAGCCAAACCAGTTGACTCGTGCTTTTTAAGGCGGTATGAGTAAGTCATTGTGATTTCATTCTCCATTCTCCCTTCATCATTGCCTGGCTGAGCTGGATGCACTGTCCGCATGGACCACCCACATTTATTCTGTCCCTGTCCAGGTATTGCCCATCTCTTAAGCACTACCTGTTATCCACTTTTCTCATCAACAAACATTCAGTGCTATCTCTAGCTCCAGCTACCTATTCAGAGAAGGGTCAGCTCATTATCTCGTGATGAATGGTGACAGACAAGGTAAGGAATTAGAGTGTCATTCAGTAAGATAAGATACTGTGACAGAGAATGGGCAGGTAAATTAAATCGTTTTTTAGTGTTCCTGAGAGGAGGAATCCTTCAATCCTTTGAAAAGAGAGGAGATACATGTGGATTCATGAAAGTTCAATTATAAGCATATCTCCTATGAAATAGTTTGACTATATATCCATTTTATACATTAAGGAAATATTAAAACACTTGATATACACAGGAGAGAAAAACTTTTATGTTAGGACAATCCATTAATATAAAAATGATATTTGGAGGCTATGCCTTTCAGTATTCAACTATTATAAACAAATAAAGCATTTCCAGTTGAAAAATGTTAATTTTTATGAGTAAATATTTAAGTTTCACCAGGAAATAACCCAGGCTTAGGCGAAATTTTTGCTTTTAATCACTATTTAATATGACAGATGCATACAAATTTATGAGAACAATCATAGTACGGAAATGAAATGAAGAAGTAGCATAGGTATTCTTGTGTATGCCTGTACTATCCAATATGTGTTTGAAATGTGGCTAGTCTAAATTAAAATGTGCTGTAGGTATAAAATATACACCAGAGTTACAAGTATAGAAAAAAATGTAAAATATCTCAATAATTTTTATATTGATCGCATGTTAAAGACATATAACATTTTGGATATTTGGGGTTAAATAAAATATGTTGTTATAACTAATTTCACCTGTTTCTCTTTATTCTTTTATATGTGGATATTAGAAAATTTTACATTGCACGTAGGACTTACATTAAATTTCTATTGGACTGCTCCGTTCCAAGCACTACAGCATAGCATTAGCATACTGAAAATTACTTTTTTCCAGTTAGTTCTCATGCATGGTTCATATAATTCATGGCCTTTGTATTAAAAATGCTTTCATATAGCTAGAGCCATTAAAATGTGTTATCATAAAGGAATAGAAAAATGAATTTTTCTTTATCATACAATTCCATAACTGACGCTGAAGGCTTTTTCATGTGTAACTCTACCATGCATTAGGAATGTCTGGTGCAAAGCATAAATCTACACAGTTGTACATTTCATTATGACTCGTTGTGACATTCCCAATTACATTTAGAAACCTTACCTACAGTGTCCCCAGCAATCTTTTTAACCACCTAAATACATTTTGTTAAACTCAACTAAGGTATTGAACATGATTTATTTATTTAGCTGTTAACTCTAGTTTCTTTGGCATACCCCAAAATTGAACTTGCATCAAAATCTATTTGCTGTCTTATTATTAAATAATACAGAGCCATGAGGACTCCACTTTCAGAAACACTGGGATCTTGCCATTCTTTCCTGTAGTAAAAAGAGTGTGTGAAATTATTAATTTTTGTTCAGTAAGTACTGGTGTGAAAACTGATCTTTTTATAAGCACTGGAGAAATGAAGAAAGTAACCTCTTGCTATTTCCATTATCAATCCCAGCTTTTTTGTCTAATACTAAAGCTTGCCCAAACCCTTGAGCAAAATGGGCTTTTTTTCTAAGCTCACTTGCCAAATGTTTTTAAAGCTAAACTTTTTTCTATGCATCACTTTTATCGAAATAAAGAACAACCAAATGTCAAACAATCTGCTTCTATTCTAAGAAGACTTCTATCTAGATGGTGTTTACAGTACTCAAATATAGAATAGCATTTTTGGAATATCAAGTAAGGTATTTAGGAGACCTAAAAATCCATTGCATAAAAATTTCAATCATAAATTGTTTTCTAATCTCAGCCACAATAAAAATAAAAAATAAAAATGAAAGACATTCATGATTAAAGAATATGTTTTGACAGAGTATAAAGGTACTATGGCCTAACTGCATAAAATGAACTCTTAGCCACTTAATAGTGTAACTTCACTTAGAGTTGCTATACAAGTTCCTAAGAAGATGGGGAAAAAATGATAGTTTTAGGAAGATATTACAGATAAAACAAAGTTAAAATCTTTTTATTTTGTAACTCACATTCTCAAAAATCACATTTTTGTATAATGTTCATTCTATTCCCAGAAGATTACGCGTAACAGCAGAGATAGACTGTGACTACTCTAATGTTTCTATTTGAAATATTTGTCTAATTTAGAACTAAACCAATTAGAGCTAAACCAATCTTATTCACAAAACTAGTTCTATGGAGATTATTTTTCAGTGTACAGATGAACTCTCCAAAACAACACTTTTTTTTTAAATCATGAAGTTTAATGTAATGCTCAATCAATTTTAAGAAGAGTATGTTTATAACGATAATAAAAGACACATTCATCCATTCTTTGTTATTAAAAATAACAATTACGAAAATTATGTGTGCATAATGGAGATAGTGCATATCCTGGTATAAATAAGTGTAAAAGCACCCTGGGAGAGATGTGTGTTTTTTAATTCTCTTAATATGAATGAAATAGGACAGTGCTTATTCCCTTTTGTTAAACCAGCTTGGCCACTCTTACACGAGTAGCCAATAAAAGATCTCCAAGACAGGAACAAGGAGCTGCAGTCTTCCACCTGGCTCTCTAGCCCCTACGTAGCAATTCTACAGCTTTGTGGCGCAAGTCAGTTCAGCTCCAGGCAGTTAGGAAGTTAGCTTTTACTGAGTATTTACAGCACACTGAGTAATACTCTCACACCCTTCTGGAAAAACTGGGACTGCCCACAGAGCAGAGCAGAAAGCACCTGGGGCCAGAGATGAAGCAAACAGAAACCAATTAGCTTAATAAGGCAAGGTTTTCTGGAGGACATTGCAGCTTGAGCCCCACTGTTCTGGCTCTTCCTGAACTATTTTGCCCTGTCTTTTGTTTGTTTGTTTGTGTTTGTTTTTATTCTCCCCATGAGAGAAGCAAAGCTAATTCCATTTGTAAAAAGCATTTTCTACTTTTATTTCCTATTCTTTTAGCATTTTGTCTCAAGTTTCAGTGTATCCTTGCATACGTTATTAAAGTGTACTTTGAAAGAAAACTGGAGCTGGACAATAGTGATAAAAACAGACTTTATTCAGAAACTATTGCAATAGGGAAAAAGAGACCTCATTATAGAACTGGGCTCCATTCCTAATACGGCAAGGATAAATGGAGATTTATAGCCAAGGAGCAGGGAGGGGGTTAGTAGACAGAAAGTTACTAAAAGGAGACATCAATGGTAGGGGGATTCTTGTTAAAGTCATTTAACAGGATTTTTGCTAAAACTGGGTTATGCAGCCACAGCAAGAATCTGAGCCAAGGTGGAGTCCTCATCAAAAAGAGGGCTCAGAGGAGCCTGAATAAAGTTTGGTCAAGGAGAAAGTCTGTCAGTATTTATGTTGTTCTTCTTAAATAACTGTATCTACTGAGCAAGGTAATGATTATTTTCTACATTTCAAACACAAGTTTTATATATAGTTTTATGATTATTTCATGCAATCTTATTGATTTTTCTCTTCTGCCTCTAAATGTATAGTTAATTCTGGCATCCATTCATTTGATTTGATGTGGGTAAGGATTTACTATTAGAAGTGCTTCAGAAAGTCCAAAAATAATAATTTTACTTAAAACATATAAGAGATAGAAATAGAGAAATAGACAATAATAACATAGGGCTTATAAGAAATAAATGCTGCTACAGAGGAACAGAGCAGTAATGAGCACAAT
Organism: Panthera uncia; assembly: GCF_023721935.1. Classification (NCBI taxonomy): domain Eukaryota; kingdom Metazoa; phylum Chordata; class Mammalia; order Carnivora; family Felidae; genus Panthera; species Panthera uncia. The sequence continues at coordinate 107,931,143 of NC_064811.1, read as the reverse complement.
ATTTGGAATAAACCACTCTTGTCTAAAAACACTTTTCTAGAGACATCTTCTAAAACGTTTTGTGTTCTCTGTAAAAGAAAAAGTGATATAATATAACAACTTAAATCAAGGAATGACTCCATTAAAATGAAAACCAAAGAAAACAAAAATTAAATCATAGTATTGATGATAAGTAGCAAACTATAAATGGTAGAAAATCCCAATAGTAAGAAGCCAAAGAGTAAGAAAACAGGGAAAATATAAAACAACTAAAATACTAACATAAATTTTATTTACTAATGTTAAAAACAGATTGACCATAGATTAAAAAATAAAAAAATAAACTGTAGAGAAGAATAATACTATTATTGCAAAATAATAGGGTTTCTAATCTAAAAAGTAAGTCTATGTGTGAAAACCAAGAGTGTTTAACATGTATTTGGAAAACTATAAGAAGATATCTATATTGGATATATCCTGGTAAAAATTTTATATTATGATTTTGAGGTCAAATATTATAAGCATCCATATTGCTGGGGCACCTGTGTGGCTCAGTGAGTTGAGCTTCCAGCTTTGGCTCTGGTCATGATCTCACGGTCCGTGAGTTTGAGCCCCGCGTTGGGCTCTTTGCTGACAGCTCGGAGCATGGAGCCTGCTTTGGATTCTGTGTCTTCCTCTCTATCTGACCCTCCCCCGTTCATGCTCTTTCTCTGTCTCAAAAATAAATAAACATTAAAAAAAATTTATAAGCATCCATATTGAAAAGAATAACACATTCCCAACACATGAACAAAAATCTATATAATTCAAAACTTTTCCACTATATCGAATGCCAAAAAGCATTAGAGCAACTTTCAAAAGGCATTGAGAAAAAGAAGATTTTGTGTCCAACTAACTTAAATTCCTTATTTGAGGTGTAATAGCAAGACTTTTCTAAAATAATTATTCAAAAACCTACTATCCTTTCAAACTGCTGGGACTTCCTCATGTCCTTTTTTTTTTTTTTTTTTTTTTGTCTTAATTTACCCATGTTTACTTCTTTTATTAAGTAATACTATGGCTATGATCTTCTCAAAGCAAATTCTGATCCCATCCTATTATTGGTGAAGATATCTCAGTGACTTCACATTCTTCTCTGGGAAAGACTATGAGCAGTGCCTACAAGATACTGTGTACTCTGGTCCCCGCCTGTCTAGGCACATTCACTGCACTCAAGCCACAGGTTGGCCTTGCTCCTTTTTCTCTAAGCATTGTTCATATTCACCAAGTTAACTCCTACTCTTTTTTTCCCCCCAGAGAATATATGCCCCTTGTTTGCAGTTCCAAGCTGTTTTCATCACTTTTAATACTTGTTTAGTATATTTCTGTTCAGATAATATTAAGAATCATTTTATTGATGCCTGGATGGTTGAGTTGGTTGAGCATCCGACTTCAGTTCAGGTCATGATTTCATGGTTCACAAGTTTGAGCCCCATGTCTCTTACCAAAAATCCACTGTCAGTTCAAAGCCTGCTTGCGGTTCTCTCTCTCTCCCTCCTTTCTCTCTGACTGTCCCTTACTTGTGCCTTCTCTCTCTCTTTCAAAATAAATAAATAAATTTAAAAAAATAATTTTATTGAAATCAAAGCACCAAAATTTTTTTGGTGATTTGATATTAATATGTCCAGTAATTTAGATAGCATTATTTTTCTTTAAATAATGAATCTTCTTATGATAAAGAAAGTACAGCTTTTCATTTTTTTTACATCTTTCCTTCTGTTCTTTCTCATTTCCTACAGAGTATATCCTAAGTGATTACTCTTTATTTAGGACAAGTTATTGAATTTAATACACTAATTTATAATCAATAAACTATTAAATATTCTCATTATATCATTTTTTAAAAACATAATTCTTTTGTGTTATTCAGATTTACCGTCATGTCATCTGTAAAGATAACTAATTTACCTTCCCTTTCCAATGTTGGTATCTATTGAACTCTTCAGATATTCTTGCCCTTAATAATATGGTTGACTTATGTTTATAGAGTTTATAATATTGAACCATCCATGTATGGTTGTTATAATCTACTTTATCATGGTAGATTATTAAGATACTGTGGAATTCTAATTATAAACTTTTATTAAGTAATTGTTTAATGATATTCATAAATAATAGTAGTCTACTTAGGTAGATAGCTATTTTGTTGTGTTTCCTTGGGCATATTTTTCTCTCAAGACTGTGATAGCTTTATAAAAAGGGAAGCTGAGGGGCATCTGGGTAGCTTAGTCAGTTAAACATCTGACTATTGACTCAACTCAGGTCATGATCTCATGGCTCATGAGTTCAAGTCCCATGTCAGGCTCTGCATTGAGCATGGAGCCTGCTTGGGATTCTCTCTCTCCTTCTCTCCCTGCCCCAATGGTCCCTCAAATAGTTAAAAATACCATTAATAATTCTGATTATTTTAAGCACCCACAAACACACACACATAATATGGCATAACTACACCATATTTAAATAGATAATAACTGAAGAGACTACTAATAGAGATGCTGCAACCTCTTTTGGTGTTTATACCCATACCAGATACATCTAATTTCCAGTTTTCATAAACACGGTAACCCTGACACTATAGGGCAGAGCAAAGGAACAACCACCTAGTGCTTTCACTTTTCCCTCTTCTCTTACCAAAATTCCAGAGCCTGCCCACTTTCTCCTTGGTCCTAATAAGGAAATGCTGTGAACTACTGATGATGGGACCATCCTCACTCTGCATTCTCTCATCATCCAACATAAGCCAAATGCACCCACCAACCACTATCTGGAGAAAGAAGCATTTTCATCTGTTGACCATGTCATTTTGATGGGGTTTTGAAGTGATGGTGTGGGTTTGGAGATGATGGCCAAGAAAGAATTCTTGAAGGTGTCATTGGTGATTTTATTAAAGCATGGAGACAGGATCCATGGGCAGAAAGAGCTGCACTGGGGTTAGGAAGACTGATTTATTATATACTTTCAGGTTGGCACAGCGTAAGTATCTAAGGAACTTTGGAAGCAAGGTTTCCAGGACCTTGAGAGGCTAGCTGTGATTAAAAACGTCATTTATGGGGTGCCTGAGTGGCTCAGTCAGTTAAGTGTCCAACTTCGGCTCAGGTCATGTTCTCATGATTCACGAGTTGGAGGTCCACATTGGGCTCTGTGCTGACAGTTCAGAGCCTGGAGCCTGCTTTAGATTCTGTGTCTCTTTCTCTCTTTTTGCCCCTCCCCCACTCATGGTCTCTTTCTCTCTCTCAAAAATAGATAAACATTAAAAAAATTAAAAAAAAAAAAAAAGAAAATGTCATTTATTACTGTTTAGTAAAACCTCAGTCATGAGACCTTTCAGATGTGTGTCAGGGGCCATATGCTTAGAGTAAAATTGCCAACATATGTTTGGGGGTCAAAGATAAAGGAGGTATGCAAAGGAACTTTAGTGTTTAAGGAGATTCTCAGGATCCTGGGGGTGGGGGGGGGGGCAAGAAAATGCTAAGCCAAGCTTCCCTTTTGTCCTGAGCAAAGTGTCATCATCGAGGCAGCTGAGCTCCTAGAAGAAGGACACAAGGAATGTCTGAAAACAGCACAGTACATGTACCCCACATGGAGTCACACAACATGGGTCACACTGGGGATAATGGGAACCATGTTGTTGCTTAGTTGTGTTGGTTAATCCTAATGATGAGGGAACATAAGGCAAGCTGAGGGAAAAGTACAGGTGGGATATGTGTGATATTCTTCAGGCACTCCTGGATACCCAGGAACAAAGAAAAAGGGAAAACAAATGGTAAACTGATAGAGATCACAGTCATGCAAGACATGAGTCTCCATCAGTTTTCAGACATTCCTTGTCAACAGTGGGATGCAAATTACCAGGACTAGAGTGATCCGTCAAAAGACATGTAGTTGACACTGCTGAGGATGAAAACTTCTCAGATAAGGAAGGGGCACAGCAACAGTGTGGAGGTAAAAGAGATCATTTGTGGGCAGAAGGATCTGATTAATAATTACGAGGGACCATAAGGCAAGCTGAGGGCCAAGCACAAGCTAGCATTACTGCCGCCCTCCCCCAGGTGGGATATGTGTGGCATTCCTCAGGCACTCCTGGCTGCCCAAGGATGAAGGAAAAGACAGAAAACAAATGGTTAAACTGATAGAGTCTCCATCAGTTTACAAATATCTCCATTTCCTGGAGACCTTAAAATCCTCCTCCTCTCCATAGTGATATGTGGAGCAAAGGCAAGAAGGAAATGACTGGAAAACTAAATTTCCTTATAACCTATAGCCCATTGACAAACACTTGAGGCAAATACAGAGTACAACATTTCTCCAGGAACCCCCTACTGTCCTAATGTTAATGCCTTACTAGGAGAAAAACAACTTTAGCTTGACAATAGCAAGGCCTCAAGTATCTTGGGAGTCCTATTTAGCATATCAAAGTCCTTCTGGATGCCTCCTTTTGGACTTTACCTCTCCTAACTCTATATTATGTAACCATTCACTCTTTACAACCTTAGTGCAGCTCTTTCTGCTCACAGGTCCTGTCCCTGTGCTGTAATAAAATCACCCTTTTTCCATCAAAGACATCTCAAGAATTCTTTCTTGACCATCAGCTTTGAACCCCCACCACTCCAAAACCCATCATTAACATAATCACATACATCAGCACTGAGGACAGTACTCTTCCTTGTATGTCTACCACTACTCGCATTAGCTGTTCCTATAAATCACCATGTGTTATTCTTAAATGCCTTTTAAACTGTTGGGGCTAACTTTTACTTCAAATCATATATAAGCCACTACTATTAATTAGTGCCATCAAACAAATAGAGAAATGGGCCATACATAATGAGTATCATTAAAAGAGTGTCCAAAGATAGTATGCACCTAGTATTACAACCAGGATGTTCATGATTGGTGCAATCAAATTAAAAACTCTGTAATCCAGTGTCAATACTAACAAACCCTATAGGATTATAGAGATAAAATTATAGTTTTTCCTCATCCCTGGGATGATTATAAATGCAAACTCTGCCAACAATATATACCCTTACAAGTATTGATCTCTTTTCCTCTTAATTATAATGATCTTTCTTCCCCTCCGGTATAAGCCTCATTTATTTGTATGCAAAGACATTACATTAACCAAGTGGCCAAGGACATCTTACCAAGGACCTCTTCCCTGGCCATTTATCAATACATACAAGGAAGGCTATATATACAACATAGTATTACCTGCCCCAAGGCGTGTCTAAAAAACAAAAAACAAAAAACAAAAAACAAAACAAGGACTATGACTATCATAGGAATTCTTCACTAGCTGAACCTTCTCACAATACCAATTGCAAGTTATACATAATCCTCTATGGGATCAGGCTTTACAACAATTGTAACACTGCCTGCCTAGAGTAAACAGTCATTGCTCTTGGATGTTATAGCAAAGACAATTCTTATGAAAAATATATCCCATCATCCAGGGAAATTTAACTGCTTTTTTATGGGGGGTTTTTCTGCTCAAATTGACAACTAATTGTTTATCTATTGCAAAATTTTCTGGGCCTACCAAGACCACCATTAATAAGAATTTAGGAAAATAAGAGAAATTGCCAACCAATGTTACTTTTCAGGGGGATTCTTAAAACATGCACACACTACTTATAGGAGACAGAAACAATAATGAAAAGCCTGGAGGCAAAGCTAACTTGGGAGAAAAAGTATTGGTGTAATCCCATTTCCACTCCAAGGGGCCACCCTGAGGCTATGATAGCTATAGACTGGCTGTCCAGAAAGGTTTTCCTTAGAACAGAAATGATGGGGCAAATCATCCCCCTACTGGAACACATCGATGTCATGATGAATAGGTACAGAAGTGGGCCAAATGTATAATACAATTCATGTCTGTTTTTTGAAAAAAAATTGGTCCACCTTTAGGATCACATAAGTAAAGGCCCCATGGTTTGGGATCTAAATTGGTATGTGGCAAAATTAACAAAAAACAAACAAACAAACAAAAAAACCAGAAGTCAAATATTAGTGACTTCTCTCAATATAATAATTTTCCTTGGTTATAATTTTCTGTTGGTGGGAGAGAGAGGCCTTGGCTTAGAACAGGTTTCTAAACTTTGGCATTATTGATATTTGGGGCCAGATAATTCTGTGTTGGGAAGAATTATTCTGTGTGTTGTAGGATGCTTAACAGCATCCCTGGTCTCTTCCAACTAAATGAAACTAATGTCCCCACTCCTAGTTGTGACACTCAAAATCATCTCCAGAATTGCCAAACAGCTCCAGATTAGCTATGGAGCAAATCCCACACCTCCACTGGGTTAGAGAAACATGCTGTATCATTTTATCTGGTTTCCCTACCCCACCTCTAGCCCTTTTTTCTAATTACTGGAATCTTGTCCACTCACTACATTATTTTTAAAGTGATGAGTAAGAGGTCTGTCCTTAATTGTCAAAATTTCTGTTCCCAAACTATACCATTAACATTAAATCTATTCTCTTTTTTATATGTGAGGGTTATATGTTTCATTTTTTTCTATGTTCACTTATTTTTTTTAATTTTTATTTTTTTAATTTTTTTAACGTTTATTTATTATTGAGAGACAGAGAGAGACAGAGCATGAGCAAGGGAGGGGCAGAGAGGGAGGGAGACAGAGAATCTGAAGCAGACTTCAGGCTCTGAGCTTTCAGCACAGAGCCCAACACGGGGCTCAAACTCACAAACCGTGAGATCATGACCTGAGCTGAAGTCAGACGCTTAACCAACTGAGCCACCCAGGTGCCCCTCACTTATTTTTATTTTAAACAGTAAAATAACTTTGCACTTCTGTGACTTCCATACCACATTTTCCCACATTTTATCTTTTAAAAAAAAGTAGGAACTATTTCATAAACTCAGTAAAATTCCTGATTCAATCCACCTTATAGGTTAAGAAAATATTTTTTCAAAGTACCATCTTAACTGGAAGGTTTAAAATAACGTCATTGATGAAATTCATTTTGTGAGTTAAGAAATTATTGCTTCAGAATATGAGTATAACCTGCAAGATTAAAATACTGTTATTCAGTTTTTACAGATGTCATCAATCATTAACTTTCTTCCTTTGCTCTCACTGTCTTAAGAAAAGTGAGATTTAAAATACATTTTACACAAAATGCATTTTTTCCCTAACAATTGGCCAAAAAGAGTTGCTACAGAACACTGATGCTGGATTACAACAGGGGGATTCAGTGGGCAAGTGCCTTCTTACGGTATTCTGCTGTGAGTGTGTGAATCTGGCCCTGGTAAATGTATAAAAGGAGTGATAAGTTAGGAGACCTTTGAAGAGAAGATTAATGTACTTACAATGTTTCCCATAGTAAAACATAAGTGGAATTATCTGCTACCCTATACACCTATTCTGACCCTCAACTTTGCTCTTCTTGCCTTTTCTTTCTGAGAAATATTCTCCAAATTCTGTAAAGGGGTAGAATGTATCTATTGCCCATTTAGAAAACCTAACTTTCTAAGTTCTTCAGTTTTTGCTTAAAGTCCGTTTAAATCATCAAATATTATTTCATTTTATGCAATAATGTAAATTTGGCCTTTATTTTATTTTATTTTATTTTATTTCATTTTATTTTATTTTTAATTTGAGTACAGATGGCACAGGATCTTACATCAGTTTCAGGTGTACAACACAGTGATTCAAGTTTATACATGACACTGTTCGCTTCAAGTGAAGCTACCATCTGTCCTGATACTATCACAGTATAATTGACTGTATTCCTTATCCTGTGTCTTTTATCACCATCATGTATTTATTCCATACCTGGAAGCCTGCATCTCCTTATCCCCTTCACCTACTTTGCCAACCCCGTACCTCCTCCCCACTGACAACCACCAGTTTGTTCTCTGTATTTTGTTTGATTCTGATTCTGCTTTTTGTTTGTTTATTTATTTGTTGCTGTTGTTATTGTTTAGATCCCATTACATCAAAATAAAAAAAAATTTTTGTTTAGATTCCATTACATCAAAATAAAAAAAATTTTGAATAGCAAAGGAAACCATCAACAAAACAAAAAGACAACCCACTGAATGGGAGAATATATTTGCAAGTGATATATTTAACCTCTACTTTGAAAGTAATGGCAGAGAGTCTGTAGAAAGCTGTCTAAATCTATGCTTAGTGTGAATCTCTTATAACAACTGTTGATGATGCTGAGACACTTTATTAAAAAGTGTGTCCCATGCTTCATGTGTGAAAAGAGAGGCTAGAATAAAACTCAACTAATTGAGATGGAGGAGTGGTACAAGAGATAGTCAGGGATTTTTTTGTATACAGATCTCAACAAAAGTAGTGTCAAACATTATGAAGAGCAGGCGTTAATGGAAACTTGGAAAGTCCAAAGAACTATATTTCTAGAACAAATTTAATTAATATTAAGGAAGAGTCAATATAGTATCTCTCCAAAGTTTCCAATGAGAAAAAAAAAAATGTCCGTTGCTTTGTTTATTCTAATAAGGGATTTTTTTTTCCTGATGTTTTACATGCACTTTCATCCTATGTCTTAGATTGGGTTTACCAAGGAACAGCTCAAGAGAGGGGTTCAGAAGCATGCAATTAACTGCAGGGTGCTCATCTGCAGTAACCTGTAAGGAAGTGAAGTCAGGTAGGGAAGGAGAAGGGAACAAACAAGGATGTATTCTCAACAATGGTCCATCTTTTGCCTGATTCTCTGGGGAAGAGCTCTGGAACATGAACCACATTGCAGAATTATCTCCAGTGAGGTGATGGGAACAGACTTGGACCCCAAGTCTTGGACTCAGCCATTGGTGGTGAAGTGTCACCTGAAGGCAATTCACTATAGTATGGGAGCAGCAACGTTTATGTCAATGAGTCCCAATGGAGATTCATCCTATGTCTAGAGATAGAAAGACATGTCTGAGAGCCCCAGCTGTTTGAGTCTTCTTAGTGCAGGTACCAGGGCTAAAAGTGATTGAGCCTTCCATTGATTCCAGCTGCCCCAGATGACTCTGACCTAGCCTTCAAGCTGAGCCATGTGATACCAGACGTCATGTAGCTCAGAGGCAAGCTTTATCTGCCAAGACATTCCCAAGCTGCAGACTGATGAGCAAAATAAATGTGACCATTTTTTTAAAGCTACTAAAGTTTTGGGGTGCTTTCTAATGCAGCCACAGCACCTGAAATGCATGGGTTCTAAAATGAGTTGAAATTTCACTTCACACATAATAGGTGTGCAGTAACTTTGAATGAGTAACAGAGTTTTCTGTGTTTTAGTAGAATCAGTACTTACCTCCTATGGTTCCAGATATAGTACACAGCAAGACTTTAACAAGTATTTGTATCTGTATTAACAAATTCCTCAGTCTATTTGAAGGTACTCCAAATTAACAAAGGCATCCTTTTATGCATTTCTTTGGTTTTTCACCTAACGATCTAAATATAGTTTCCTTCACTTAAATGTTACTTTAAAAAAAAAATAAAAGTAACTTCAATGTGGTTTTTGTATAATCTCAATGGAAAATATCAAACTTTTCTCAAAAAAAAAAAGGTAGAATTAACCAGTAGCAAAGTTTATATTTTTCATGGAATTTTATCCATAACTATATTCATAGGTATTTACACAATTGTTTGAGAATAAAAAATAATAGTTCACTGTCAATTTATATCAGGTTCATATTTTGTAAGCTTCTCTGCTAAAAATTTACATTCATTATTGAATTTGATCTCACAAAATATCTGTAACGAAGGATGAGAAATTCCATTTCACAGACAAGGGAATCAAGGCTGCAGTTAAATCGCCTAAGCGAGAGCACAATGTGAATGTCTAATGGAGTGGCAGTCTAAATAGGATCTGTTTACTAAGATAACCCAATCATTTTAAAGTTTAGTGACTTCCTACTGAGTTTAAACTTAGAATTCCAAACTAGATGTTTACTGAGTCAGGTATCAGCTCTCAAATAACTTCAAGTTTCAATTTTTTCCTCGTACTCACCTTTATTGGAAGAACCAATAGATATCAAACTTGAAAAAGAGCAATTACAAAATGGCGGTAGGGGACAATCAAACTATTTTGTGCTACTCCTGGGGTAAGGCAGGAAGAAGAATACAATTTCAACTGAACAAAAAGAATTTTCCAACAATCATTGCTGCACAGGATTGCAAGGACCTGATTTTAAAAGAAGCAACTTCAGAAAATATATTTAGTCAAAGTTTGATGAGACTCTCACTGAATATATTACCTTTTTTTAAAATTAAAGTATAATTGACATAAACTTGTATTAGTTTCAGGTGTACAACATAGTGATTAAACCTTTGTATACGTTGTGAAATGATCACCATAATAAGTCTAGTTACCATCTGTCACTATACACAGTTACAAAAAAATTGTTCCCGTGTGATGGGAACTTTTAAGATTTACTTTCTTGACACCTTTCAAATTTGCAATACAATGTTATTGACTGTAGTCACCATGCTGTACATTACACCATATCTTATTTGTTTCATAACTGGAAGTTTCTACCTTTTTAATCCCTTTCCTCTATTTTACCTAACCCCACACCACTCTCCCCTCTGACAGCCACCAATCTGTTTACTATATCTATGAGTTTTGTTTTGTTTGTTCATTTGTTTTGTTTTTTAGTTTCCACATATAAGCAAAATCGTAAGTATTTGCCTTTCTCTGTCTGACCTTAATTCACATAGCCTTAGAGGGCCATTCATGTTATCACAAATGGAAAGATCTCATTCTTTTTTTATGACTGAGTGGTATTCCATCATGTAAGTATATATACTACATAGGTATAGATACCACATTTTCATTATCCACTCATCTATCAATGTACACTTAGTTTCCATATCTTGGCTATTGTAAATATTGCTGCAATAAACATAAAAGTGCATATATCTTTATAAATCTGTTTTTTTTCTTCAGTTTTTAAAGTTATTTCTTTTCTTTTTGTGGCTGTTTGGGTGAGTTCTACTGCCCTGTGAGAGATCACTGATCCTTTCTTCTGCTTCATCCAGTCTCCTATTGAACCCCTCAATTGTTGGTACTTTATTAATTTTTTATCTCTTTGTTGAAGTATATGCTGTGCTCATTCATTCTTCTCCTAAGTTCAGTGAACCTCTTTATGACAATTACTCTTTCTCAGGTAAATTACTTTTCTCCATTTCATTAATTATTTTTTCCTGGAGTTTTATCTTTTTCCTTCTTTGGGAACATATTTCCCTGTCTCCTCATTTTGTTTGACTTGCTGTGTTTGTGTCTATGTTTTAGGTGAAACACCTACCTCTCCCAGTCTTGAAGGAATGGTCTTGTGTAGGAGATAAAACTTAGCATTTGATCTTGCCCCAGCTCTTGGTTGTCTCTTGAACCTATGTGATTGTCTAAGTGGCCTAATTTATTATTAATAGGGACCATTTTTTGAGGGAATGTCAGTCTTATGAATGTTCCAGAGAGAGGGATTTTAGTCACCTGCTAGTTTCAGGCCGATTGGAATCTAGACTCTCAGGCAGCAGCATTTAAGGTATTCAAATATATACAGTCCTGGGAGACTTCAGTTGTAAATCTAGGCCAGGTGATCTAGAGGTGTCCCCTTGGTGACAGCTGTAAAACTCAAGGCCCCAGACAAGTGTATATGCTCCTTTCTGGGAGATACCAATGAGCTAAAAGGAAGCCAAAGAAGAACACAAAGATGGTGTCCCTGGCCTACATTCCTTGAGATCACTGTTGTACCCTCTGGATGTATGATAATCCATGGCTAAAATCCCAGGATAAGTAAATAGGCCTGTTTCACAATACTGAGGGTGCATTTCAATCTATTGTATGTTCAGTGCTCTGGGAATGGTAGTCTGACAAAACTGTTTCTCCAATTATTTTAATCCCATGGGTCCCATAAATGCAATCCTCCCTGGCCACCAGAGCCAGGCATTCAAAAGGTGTCCCCTGTGTGAGTTCCATATGCCCACTGTCATTGGTGGGCCATAGATGTGGCTTGGGGATGGGGCACTCAGCTTCCTGGCTCTGACAGGGGCAGCACAGGGGTGGGTGCACCTACTGGCATTAACAAGATAGAGGGAGAGTGAGACAATGGAGCCCGCCAGCAATGGTGCTAGCAAAGTAGAGGAAGTGATGCCCACCAATGCCTTCATTCTCAGAGAGAGTCCCAACAGATTCCTTCCCCTCCAGCAAATGCTTTAAGATTAGCAAATAAATCTTCTTCACGTATGGTCTAGGCACTTTTCAAACTGCTCCTTTTGGTGTTGGGCCCTGGGCAAGTGAGTCTGCACACCAACCCTCTGAGAATGGACTCTCCCTTTCCTACAACTGTATGGATCTCCTGGAAATAAGCCCTATTGATTGGTTTTCCAAACCAGAGGCTTTGGTGGCTTGTCCTTCTGGTACAGGTCCCAAGGATTGAGGTGCCTGAGGTGGGGCACAAACTCCGTGCTCATTAGGGAGAAACTCTGTGTGTGTGAAATCTCTCCTAGATGTGGGTCATTGTGCAGGGTCTTTTTGGTGAGAAATGTCTCTGCCTCTCTTACCCATCTCAATGTGGCCTTTTGATTCTTTGTCATGGAGTTGCTATTCAGTTAGTTTTCAGGTCATTTTTACGGGATTTATTTCAGATGTAGTTGTAGATTTGTTGTGTTCATGGGAGGAAATGAGTTCAAGATCTTACAATGCCATCTTGAACCATCCCCTGTTTATATTCTTTCAGTCTCAGGATATTTATGTCTTCAATTTTAGGTTAACAGAAGGTTTATGTCAGAGACATACCAAAAAGTGTATCATTGGTTCTTGGAATCATTTTTGCTATTATTTTAATTTAGATCTATTAATATTAAATACATAATATACATACATACAAACCCACCAGTATACCAACGACATTAAAGAATTATAAAAATATGTGATTTATTATTCTCCAATACCCTTAGATGTGTGCATTTATCGTTATTTTGTAATAAACTAGAAGGCTGTGCTACTTTTTACTTTAAATCTCAGAATTTCATCAGCAAACTAGATCTACACACTTAAAACTTCTAAGACCTACCAACTATGTGCACTAGACCCTTTTACCATTAAAGGGATCAGGTTGATATTTTCAGAGGCAGCCAATAAATGTCTCTTCCAGTCTGACACCAGTAATAACTCTCCAGGTTTTAGTTTAGAGACAAGTTTATCAGGTTGGCTTGCCATCCTTGAAAATAGGTTGTTAAAGTGAAAAATCTGAAGGACCTTTATAGCTCCACTCCCTCAACTGCCTTTATACTAATAGTAATCCTGTTTTAATTCAATACCATTTAAAGCTTCCCTTGTATATGATTTGTTCACAAAACTGCAATACTTTCTAGTCTGCCATGACAGCCACAACCCAGAGGCCAGACCCAAGCAATTGAGGCCATTTTGTGTCAAAATAAAATCTGGAAAAAATCCAGTTAGTGGATATCCCATGAGACATATATATTTCAGAAGTGTAATAGTTATCTACTACTTTATGGACTTCTGCACAGTACTGCTAGACATAATAAATTCAGATAAAAGGCAGCCAGACATAACATTCCTAGAGAACTACCTACAGAACTCCTTTAATCTATAGTGCATCAGCTGAGCATACAAGTAGGCTATTAGGCATGATCTCTACAACTTTGAGTTAAGTGCCTACAGAACCTTAGATTAATGGATGGTGGATTTAGCACTTGGATGCATTTTACGGGGTGCTGCAGTATTAGAGGCTTAATGACGAGCCTTTAAAATTTTTCTGATGTTTTTTTCTTATGCTACCCAACACACACACACACACACACACACACACACACACACATGCACAAAATCATAATAATTCAATGGAGAGCCAGATATGCTGACTCTGTCCACAATGTCCATTCATTGTGGTTAACTGACAGGTATTTGAGTTAGGTGCCTTTGGATTTTTCACCATTGTTTGCTAGGAAAGGGGACATTTGGAAACTGGTGTTCTAATTATGTATCTAACAGTGCTTTAAAACCATGTACCAATCATTTAATGACTTTGAGGTTCACTTACTTTATATATTAAATTTGAAGGATATTCAAGATGATCGTTATTGTGCTTTCCATTTCTAGTAACCATGGATGTATGTGTGTGTTCATATACAAACACACATACATACACAGTGCCCTATAATTAGCCTATAAAATATTTCAAAAAGGAAATTAAAGAACTATGTTTTGGGGCACCTGGGTGGCTCAGCCGGTTAAGCGTCCGACTTCGGTTCAGGTCATGATCTCGCGGTCCCTGAGTTAGAGCCCCTCGTCGGGCTCTGTGCTGACAGCTCAAAGCCTGGAGCCTGTTTCAGATTCTGTGTCTCCCTCTCTCTGACCCTCTCCCGTTCATGCTGTGTCTCTCTCTGTCTCAAAAATAAATAAACGTTAAAAATTTTTTTTTAAAAAGTATGTTTTGATTAAATATATTTTCATCTTAAAAAGTAACAAAAGTTAAACTAGGATTGAATAATGAAAAATATGATCTAAAAGGTTGGGCAAAGCTAACATGGAAAATAATGAAAATTTATTGGTTGTCCTACATTGATCTCTTTTTTAAAACGATAGGATAAAAGAAACTGAAATATTTAAAATGTATGTCTTACAGATTGTCAATGTTCCTTAAGAATCTAGGTTATGAACGATTACCTAGAATATATAATTTTTCAGGGAAAAGAATGAATCTGGCATTTGGTGACTTATTCTTATTTTAGATTGTATTTCTTTAAATTAAAAATCAAAGGAAGAAGCAGACACAAAAGACTTGTTATACTTCACCCCAGCTCTCCTATTATGCATGGTGATGGATCAGAAATGTAATATCTCATTTACTTTGTCTCCCATTTTCATATTACATATTAAAGTGTTTTTTGCATTGATCATCATGACACAAAGGTTAAATGCTTGTACATAAATTATTTTACTAACTACATTGGATTAATATTAACACTAAATGATTAGTAGTTTATGTAGTAGGACATACATGTAAAGGAAGGAAAAAAATAGAAAGAAAACAAATTAAGCACTTTTCTTTCCATAAATCCCAATATAGTAATCTCAAACATAAGTATGATGGAGTAATAATGATGAATTAATAAAGAAAATGTATTTATAAAATTTTTATTTTATATATAAATAATGAAAAATGTTGCATATACACACATAATATGCTATTGAATATAAATGCAGATTCACAAAGTGTACTATGTAATCATGTTCTCAACAACAACGCGAGCTTTTTATGTACTATTTCTATCATTCGGCATGGATGCTGAAATGTTCATCCTCACACACTTGAGTTACGAGGCTCTTGACTGACTGAGGGACTGCTGAAAAGCCACCCAGTGCTTTCCTTCTACTTACCCATTCCCTGGTGTCAGTCAGCAAGCTGGAGTAACTGACTTGGGCCTTAATGGGGACAAGTCTAGATATTCAGACTTGGGACATAAAAAATGAATTGAATGAAGAGAATATTAGAAATGCTATGAGTATTTTCTTTCCTCTAGATCCCGGCCCTTCTTAAATAAAACAAATAGCCAACCAAACTTAAAAAGAAATAGAGAAGTAAGCTTAAATGTACCTGGTAAAATATTTTCTACTTCATAAAATATTGCCTATTTATGAACAAGTGCTTTAAATTCAGTCTTTGGAGGTCATGAAAAAAGACCAGGCTTTCTCAGATTCCAGCTCCAGTCACAAAATAGAATGTATATCTATGTGCCTAAAATAAATATATGTATGCATGACTTTTGCAAAGAAAACTATGAAACCTTCCTGCTAGGGAGACTGCCAATATATATGTGCTGAAAAAGGCTAACTTGAATATTCTAAGTCACTAACATCACATGTGGTCATGTTGGCTTAGTAGAAGACAAATTTCATCATTTAGGGAATTTTATGATCTTAAAATTGAAGAAAAAATAATAGAGAAGATTTTTATTCTTGAACTCATGTGTTACATCAAATAACAAACATTTTTAATTATGAGATTATAGTATTGCATAAAGAGTTCTGTTGGCTACATAAGCCACTTGTTTTTATTATAACAACCTTTGGTGGAATTATAGTCCCCTAATTTAAAATAGCTTGTTAAGTAGTCAGTATTAATCATCATTCACAACCATTTCAGTTGTCAATGTTATCTAGATGGAAGGATGGGAAAGAAGTGGTGAAATTTAGAATTAAAACCATATGAAAAGTTTAGGATCACAATAAGTTTTCCAGAGGAACAACAGAGGAGTAGAGACTTTTTTTTCTAATTTCTCTTTTGTTCTTTTACTTTGAGAGAGGGGTGGAGTGGGGTGTGGAGAATCCCAGGCAGGCTCCACAACCCTGGGATCGTGACCAGAGCTGAAATCAAGAGTTGGAAGCTCAACTGAGTGAGTCACCCAGGCGCCCCACAGAGCAGAGACATTTTTCAGCGTTACATCTGATATGGACTCTCTACAATGTATCCTTTGTTTGTGGGTTTTACCCTGTACAAATCAGAGCCATCTTGGATATAGTCATATCATTCTGAGACTCGGTTTAATCTCTGTAAAATGAAGAGATTCACCTGTACAATATCTAAGATCTATTCTAGGCATGACATTCTGGTCTAGAATCCAGATACACAATCCAAAAAGCAAATAAGATTTCTATGCTTGTGAGAACATATGACCTCCATTTCTTTGCATGTAAAAAAACCTGTTATGTCCAAAAAAAAAAAAAAAAAAAAAAAAAAAAAAGACACTGAGATTCCTCTTCACAGCTCTATCTCCAAAAGGAAAGGGAAAAAGCATGAATCACCAAACACACCATCTTTCCCCAAATCCCAAACCTAATTCTCAAAAGTAATTTCTTTACCTGTACAGTCCTTTCTGAAGAGAGTTATTTAACTGGATGGATATTTCTTGTTCTACTTTTGCCACAAAAGTTACAGATTTCTAACCCCTTAGCCAAAATTTTCGTATCTGCATGGAAAACATTGTGCATTTTCTTAGCAAACATGGTACATGGAAAATATTCCCATGTCTGCTAAAATGAAACCATGAAGCATCAATAATCAAAACAGCAAATCTGTACACTCACCTCAATTTTAAAATTTCAATTTGTTTCAGGTACAGACCAAAGATCTTTCAGATAAAAGAAACTCCTAAATAAATAAATAAATAAATAAATATCCTATGAGTACAAAAAGTATATTTAGAAATTGTAACACTTATTTATATTTGACAGTTTTTATCACAGAAAACTTCTGGTAGTATTTTAATTAAAGTAAGCATTAAAAAATACCATGAAGTACAAATAGAAACTTTTTAGAGTGTTCATAATGTAGAATTCACGGATAGTAAAGTATTTAAAAATTAATAACTAAGTCAATCCATGTTTATTGATCCTCCCTTTATTTTATTTGAATCCATTTATTTTGGTAATTTTTTTTTCTATTAGTTTGAATTTTTTCTTTTTTTAAATTAAAAAAATTGATTTTTATTTATTTTTGAGAGAGAGAGAGACAGAGCACGAGTGGGGAAGGGGCAAAGGAAGGGAAACACAGAATTTGAAGCAGACTCCAGGCTCAGAGCTGTCAGCACAGGGTCTGATGTAGGGATCGAACTCATGGACTACAAGGTCATGACTTGAGCCAAAGTCGAATGCTTAACTGACTGAGCCACCCAGGCACCCCTAATTTTTTTCTTTTTTAAGTCAAATAAATGAACCAAGGAACTTTTGCACTATGTATTATCTGAGTGTAGAATTTTCACATTCTTTTGTGTGCGTGTGAACATGAAGCACATTTGTTTGAGCATTTTCAGTTTGGACATATAATATGTTTTATCTTTTATGAACTTAGTTTGAATTCATTCGTTCACTTCTAAAGTCTCACTTTAATTAAGGTGCAAGCCTGAACAGGGTTTGGGTTAGTAGAATATTAGGAAGATGTTTTAACACAATCTTTAGAGCTTCAACTCAGGATAAATTCTGTTCTGTGACGTGGCCAGTTTCCCTTTAAAATTTAAGACCAGTTTTAACTGAATACTTTATGCATAAAGTTTTATTTGCACACTGTTCTGTCAGATATTCATTTCATTAAGTTATTTAAGTGGTTGTTCTTCCAGGGTTGATTCATTGCAAACAATCTTTTTAATAAAAGTACATATCAAACTTTATCATGATTATAAGACAAGATTCAGCAAACAGATATTCAGGAAATATATATCAAACTCTCTATGCAATAGGTAAATCTGTTGCATAAAATAAAATGTAGCTATTTATTTATTGAAGCATTTTCTTTTATTGTGGATATATTGACTAATCTACTTTTGTTTCCTTCTGGATCCCCATAGCCCCTTATGCATGTCCCCAGATTGCTAAATGCACATTGGCAGACAGCCACTGGCTCATTCTGGCCTACCTGAAATGGCTCTGGGAGGCTACACCTAGGCTCTGTGCAGAAACTAATTCTACCTTTTGAAGTAAGGATGATGCTGTAAACGTAGAATACCACTTTGATATCCGTATAAGATATAAATCATTTTCAGTCGAAACAAATGTGACTTTTTCAATGTACTCACCCTGCCTGGGCCATGCCTAGTTTTTTCTTCCACTTTCTTCTGTTATCAAGAACACTTAAAAATAGTATTAGTGAATGAACACCATTATTTATTAAGGAACATAATAGTGTTCATTATTTTTAATTTATTGGTGAAAAGAGAATTAAAAAGGAATGTTTGGTGTAACATTTGTGAATTAGTTTGTCTTTTTCCTGGTTCCACTGGAGTCCTTCTCTATCAATACCTAGCTATGGAAACTTTCCATAGAACTCTTGTCTCCTTTGACACTTTTATTCATTGAAAATATCTAATGCATTAGATTAGCTAATAATAATAATTTAAGGTACTACCTCTCTGGGGAAATTTGTACATTAGTGAACTAATGACATACCTTTGGCCTTGTATTTAGTTGGCAAGAGATATCTTTTGTTGTGAAATGTTCCCGGTAACCACACATATGAGGTATATCTCTTGATTGGCCAAATTTAGGGCTGAAAAAAACCACAACAAAATTTTGTGAATTAAATGTGTTTACAAGCTTAAAAACACTATCATTTTGTTACCTCTCCTTATATTAAACCCCTTATTATTTTTTTTTTTATTTGAGAGATAGAGAGAGAAAGAGAGCACACAAGCAGGGGAGATAGGCAGAGGGAGAGAGAGAAAGAATCTTAAGCAGGCTCCAAACTCAGCACGGAGCCCGACATGGGGCACGATCCTACAACCCTGGGATCATGACCTGAACTGAAATCAAGAGCTAGAAGCTCAACTAACTGAGCCACCCAGATGCCCCAAAACCTTTGTTTTTAATGAATATTTTGAATAGGGAAACAGATGAATTGTCTATTTCTGATGATACACACTCACACACACACATATACACACACACACATACACATTGTATCAGAAATACATATGTGTATGTGCATATATATACACATATACATATATTTTATGTGCATACATATATTTAATGTGTTTATATATGTATGTGTGTATATATATACAAAATTTGGAAATATTTATACATGATATACACATACACAAAATATATATTATATATACATGAACAAAATTTTAAAATAGACATAATATTACATATACAAATATCAGGAATATAAATCTTTATTTCTGAATTTTTGGTCTTATTTCCTTTAAATGTATAAAGGTAGCATGTAAAGAGTGATCTGTCCACTGATCCATCTATTGACATTAACAACTTGGTGCAAATCATATTTTTTTTTCTATTTCCCAAGTATCCCATCTGACCTTAGTGACAACTCATTTTAAAAAATGATGAGCATTATGCTGTGTTTCTTAATAGAAGTATGGATGCAAGAAGCATATTACAAAGGATGAAAAATGTAACTACACGTTGCAATCTATTTCTTATGTAGGTCATTCTCTTTGATCCTCACTTGAAAGCATTACCATTTCCAGGAGATGTTACAAAAAAATAAAAAGCAATTACCACCGCATCTCAGTTAGAGAAGCTTATAGTATTAAGGGTTCATCACATTTTTCACTCTTACTCTTTTCCCATCTGCAAAACACTGTTGCATGGTTTCAGGCCAAGAAGTTGAGACTTTACTTTTCCATTAGGATTTTTTTCTTTAGCCTTAAAGAAATTCAACTTGTGAGTAGTGCTTTTTAAGAGTGTTAAAAAATAAAGGAAAAATGGTTATTCTTTTACTGAACAAGAAACTGTAGTTATGCGATGCTAAGTCTTTTAACACCATCACTGAATATGAAAACGACATTACTGCTTCAGTGAAATACTTTACATTATCCAGAAGAGGTTTTCAATAAAAAAAATTTTCATGAAATTTGAAATGCAGCAGGTTTATTAACACCCAAACTTTACGTTTACTATAATCTCAACTTTCATAAGAATTTATTCTATATTTTACTAATTTATTCTCTTGGTGAGAGAGGACATTATTATTAACATTTTGTCAATAGAGAAGTGGGGACAGCAGTGATAAAAATGTTCAAAGTCACCAAATTACAGTTGGTGGAAGAATTGAAATTAAAGTTTTGTCTCTTGGACCATAAGCCTCTAAGTAAACTATTTTTTTTTTAATTTTTTTTTAACGTTTATTTATTTTTGAGACAGAGAGAGACAGAATGTGAACAGGGGAGGGGCAGAGAGAGAGGGAGACACAGAATCTGAAACAGGCTCCAGGCTCTGAGCTGTCAGCACAGAGCCTGACGTGGGGCTCAAACTCACAGACCGTGAGGTCATGACCTGAGCCGAAGGCAGATGCTTAACCAACTGAGCCACCCAGACGCCCCCTAAGTAAACTATTTAAGGCCAAGAAAATTTAATCACTCACCTAGAATAGCCATAATTTTCTCAGACTACTAATTACAATGGACTTATATTTAATAATGTATTTTACAATTTCCAAGGCCTTGTTAGTTCCTAAGACTTGAGACTTCTTTGAAAAATCTGATAAATTTATTAAAATCGTACGGACTTAATTCCTTTAAAATAAATCACAAGAAGGAAAAAAAGAAGAGATTTAAGAGATTATGCCTTTCCCCCAAAACATCTTTTATTTCTAACATCCAGTTATTTGATTCTAACGGTAGTGAACTGACAACAAATAGTTTTATATAGAACAAATCATAACCAATTCCTATTTTAAGCTGGGTTATGTTAATTTTTGATGCGTACAACTTGAAATGTTACACTGGGAGGAATTCCAGCTATACTGTTCATTTATGTGTCCAATTTTTGATGCATTCATTAGCTTCTATGGTTTCTTGTTACCTCATTTCATACCAGGTAAAATATCACATAGCAGTCCTTAATAATTAAATTAGTTGAGATATCATATATGAAACTACATATGGTAAATGCTCAATAATATTTTTCCCTCTTTCACAAGGGCAGATTGACAATTTCCTTAGTAACCGATAATGATGGTAGACCATGCTTTACTATTACATTGAATGGGGTTTTAATCTTAAGTGATTATCTTCACTGTTGACTTCATTCATGAAACACTGACTGTGGATGTTAATGCCTGCAGCCTTTTCTGTTACATAGACAATACTCAATTATCTGTAGACCTCAGCTGATAATATGAACCTAAAGATGTCAGCACATTTATTTGCCTTTTATTTTTCCTTTTTTAAAAAAACTGCTACAATTATTCCCAACATCAGCATTAAAGTGCCATGAACGCAGAATCAAAATAGCAAACTGACCTAATCATAATAGCCTTTACTATGTTTTTGCCTTCAGATATGCCATGCATTGGGTTTGAAGACTAAAAATATCATAGTGAATGAGGTGCCTGGGTAGCTCAGTTTGGTTAAGTGTCTGACTCTTGATTTCAGCTCAGGTCATGATCTCATGATTTGTGAGTTTGAGACCTACGTTGGGCTCTGCACTTACAGCATGGAGCCTGCTGGGGATTCTGTCTATCTCTCTCAAAATAGACACTGAAAAAAAAAAGAAAAGAAAAGAAAAAAGAAAGAAAAAGAAAACTCAATTCCTCAAATGTTTTAAAAAAATCATAGTGAGAAATAGAGGAAGCTTTATCCATGATAAAATCTACATTTTCATAAATCAGTAGTAATGTATAATTTTTTGATAATATGTAAAACAAACATATAATTATATAATAATTTGCATAGCTGTTATTTACTAAATGCCTCCTATGACCCAGGTTAAGCATTTCATTTCCATTATGTCACATAAACCTCAAAACTACTTATTCATAAGTACTACTATCCCCATTTACAAATGACAGAACTGATGTTCACAAAATATAATATTTTGCCCCAAAATTACGTGAGTAGTTTCTGGCAAATATTGCATTTAAAGAAGTCTGTTTGGCATCAGATCCCTAGGTATTACTAATCACTAGGTTATATTATCTCCCCACTGACCTCATATAGGTAGAAAGTCTATAACCCCAGATGAGAGAAGCCATTGCAACAAACCAGTGGTCAAACCTCCCCATCACAGGCAGTGACAGACCTATAACCATTCAGAGTGCACCATTTCACTAGAAAGTGACTCAGAGAGGGCAGCCAAACATCTCTATAAAATTTTCTTAGGAGCCAAAGAAAGATGCTCTGCATTCACCACCCATTCAATTGGGATCCATCAATTTCCTCTAGATCAGTTAATGTGCATGTTTGAATATCTTCAGGAAGCAGACAGCAAAATCATATAAGCAGTGATTTGGTCATCAAAAGGGCTTTGATGGAAAAATTAGTGAAATCTCCAAGAGAAACACCATATATTCTTAACTGAACCCAAAGCTGCTCTTGCCCAAATCACTGGGGAAGAGGGTATATTGTGTTGAGATGTTTTCCTATTCAGAACTCTATGGTTCAATATTAGAAATAAGATCTAAGTCCATTATACACAGATACATGAAGCTTGGTGTGATGTTAAAAATATGAAGAGGGGGGTAACTGGCTGGCTCAGTTGGCTCAGTTGGCTGACTTTGGCTCAGGTCATGATCTTACAGCTCACGAGTTCAAGCCCTGCATTGGTCTCTGTGCGGACGGCTCAGAGCCTGGAGCCTGCTTCAAATTCTGTGATTCCCTCTCTCTGCCCATCCACCCCCACGCCCCCCTACAAATACTTTGTCTCAAAAATCAACATTTAAAAAATTAAATTTAAATTTAAAAAAATACAGAGAGAAATATCTCATTTTATAGCCTTAGGGGAGATTAATTAAAATTGATTTAATATTTTATAACAGTTAAAGTTAGACTGACTTACGGTTAGTAGGAAAGACCGTCTTTAATACAAAAGCAGGGTCCACTGAAATTAAAATTTTCATGTGAATAAAACACAGGGAAAACAGTCATTTTTATAGGGTTTTGATCAAATCAAACACTTTTATCTACGAAATATGAAGGAGGGAAATGTGAATTTTAGAATGCCTTTTGGTTTCATACAAATTTGAGTCTGACTCCATATTTTTATCAAAATCGAGAAAAATAATCTTACTCTTAAGGTTTAAAGACTACAGTGACACTGTGACCAAAGTTAAAAGGGCACTCAAAGGTAGATAACATTTTTCTTCCCAAATGCTCTTTTCTTCATGATTGCATCAGAAACTTCACATTTCACAGATCAACTGGTATCCTTGTTTCTATACTGTATAAATGTATTTCATCTCTTCTAATTTCATTTTCCAGACAGTAAAAACTCCTAGCCTCTAACCAGAAACCATGATAGCATTTTATTTATTAGATGTAGATGAAAGATCCCACCAAACTGCATGAACACTATGAACCAAAATGGCTGAGAATTCTTTTTAATCACAGAGTTAATACAGTTATTTTAAGCTTCA
The DNA here is from genome assembly GCF_023721935.1 of Panthera uncia. Taxonomy (NCBI): domain Eukaryota; kingdom Metazoa; phylum Chordata; class Mammalia; order Carnivora; family Felidae; genus Panthera; species Panthera uncia. The sequence goes on along the minus strand of NC_064811.1, from coordinate 107,907,250 downwards.
TAATAGTTGAAATAATAATAAGTGCATTTACTATTATACCATTGTAAAAACATAGAATTAGAATAAACACCTTAAGGTAAAAAGGACAGACAATATAAACATTTTATAGATTCCCACAGCTTCATATCCTTTTGAGCCATATATTGCCATTACACCCTATTTTTTTATCCCATTAGCTGAGATCTTGGGGGAAAAACGTGTACAGATTTATGGATTATAATCTCATCTAGAATGTCAATACGGCTCTGCAGTCACTCATGTTTTATCTCTTTGAGGTACTCAAGTGGGGACAAATCTTTATGCAATTCTTCCTTTGGATTCAACATCACCATTTTTTAATTTTTTTATGGAATAAATTTTACAAGTAACATTGTATAAATGTAAGGTGTGTAGAGTATTATTTTGATACATATATATTGTAATATGATTACCAATGTGATGATATCTATCACATTACTTAACTATAGTACATTATTGTCTACATTCATTATACTGTGCATTAGATCTCTATGGCTTATTTACTACTTGTTATGAGTTTGTACCCTTAAATGCTATCACTCTATATATATTATATATATAATATATATATTATTATATATTATTATAATATATATAATTATATATATTATTATATATTATTATTATTATACAATTATTATGTCTCTGACTGATGTATCTTGTTTAGTATAATGTGCTCAAGGTCCATATACTGTGACAAATGAAAGGATGTCTTCCTTTCTCATGGCTAATAGTCCATTGTGTATATGCATCATATCATTTTTAACCATTCATCCATTGGTTGGACATTTAGGTTGTTTCCATGTCTTGGCTATTGTGAATAATGCTGTGATAAACATGAAAGTACATATATCTTGTGGAAATCTTTTTTCATTTCCTTTGGGTATATACCCAGAAGTAGAATCGCTGGGTCATATGGCAGATCTATTTTTAATTTTTTTAAGAAGCTCCATATTCTTTTCCCAAGTGGTTGTGCTAATTTATGTTCACACCAGCAATGTATAACACAAACTTGCCAGTACTTATTGCCTCTTGTATTCTTTTTTTTTTAAGGGTTATTTATTTACTTTGAGAGAGAGAGAGAGAGAGAGAGAGAGAGAGAAAGCAAGCAGGGGAAGGGCAGAGAGAAAGGAAGAGAGAAAATCCCAAGCAGGCTCCACACTGTCTGTCCGACCTGGGGCTCTATCTCACAAACTGTGAGATCATGACCTGAGCTGAAACTAAGAGTTGGATGCCTAACCGACTGAGTCACTCAGGTGTCCCTTCTCTCTTATATTCTTTTTTTCTTTTTAATTTTTTTAATCTTTATTTATTTTTGAGAGACAGAGAGAGAGCAAGCGGGGGGTGCGGGAGTGGGGTGGGTGGGGGGCAACGGAGAGAGAAGGAAACACAGGATCTGAAGCAGGTTCCAGGCTCTGAGCTGTCAGCACAGAGCCTGATGCGGGGCTCAAACTCACGACCTGCGAGTTCATGACCTGAGTCAAAGTTGGACGCTCAGCCGACCGAGCCACCCAGGAGCCCCTTCTTGTATTCTTGATGATAGTCATTCTAACAGGCGTTAGGTGATACCTCATTGTGATTTTGATTTGCATTTACCTGATTATGAGTGAGTGATGTTGAACATCTTTTCATGTAAATGCTGACCACTTTAATGTCCTCTTTGGAAAAATATCTGTATAATTCTTTCCATTTTCAATCAGATTGTTTTTGTTGTTGTTAAGTTGACTGAATTCTTTATATAGTCTGGGTATTAATCCCTTATTCAATATACGATTTTCAAAAAATTTTTCCCATTCTGTGTTTGTCTTTTCATTTTGTTAATTGTTTCTTGTGCTCTACAGAAGCTTTTGAGTTTTATGTAGTCTCATTTGTTGATTTTGCTTTGGTTGTTTGTGCTTTTGGTATGTTTGAAGAATCATTGCCAAGACCAATATTGATCAGCTTCTTCCTCATGTCTTCTTCTAGGAGTTTTATGATATCAGGTCTTATGTTTAAGTCTCTAGTCCATTGTTCTGCATGTTTCCTTCAGTTTTCCAGCACCATTTATTAAGGATACTATCCTTTCCCATTGGGTATTCTTGGCTCCTTGGTCAAATATTAGTTAACTATGCATACTAGATTTAATTATGAGCTCCCTATTCTGTTCCATTGATCAACATGTCTATTGTTGTGCCAGTATAACAGTTATTCCTACAATGGTTTATAGTGTACTTTGAAATTGGCACTCATGACACTTCTGGCCTTTTTTTTCCTCAAATCCAAGGATTTCTTTGGCTATATAGGGTCTTGCTGTGGTTTCACACAATTTTAGGATTGTTTCTTCTATTTCTGTGAAGAATGCTTTTAGTATTTTGATGGAGATTGCACTGAAACTCTAGATAGCATTGGGTGGTATGGCCATTTTAACATTAATTCTAATCCATAAATATGGAATGTCTTTCCATTTGTTTGTGTCTTCTTTAATTTCTTTCAGCAAAGTCTTATGGTTTTCATTATACAGATCTTTCACTTCCTTGATTAAACTTATTCCTAAGAATTTCATTGTTTTTGATGCTATTGTGGAATAGGATGATTTTCTTTATTTCTTTTTCAGATGCTTCGACATTAGTGCAAAATAATGCAATTGATTTCTGTATGTTGACATTGTATCCTGCCAGTTTACTGAAATCATTGATTAATTCCAACAGTTTTTTGATTGACTGTTTGGGGTTCTCTCTATATAAAGTCATATAATCAGCAAAAGTAATAATTTAATTCCTCCTTTCCAATTTGGATGCCTTTTATGTCCTTGTCTTGCCTAATTGCTCTAGCTAGGACTTCTAGAACTATACTGAATAGGATTGATGAGAGTGGACACCCTTATTTTATTTCTGATCTTAAAAGAAACACTTTCAATTTTTCTCCATTGAGTATGATGTTAGCTGTGGGCTCATCATTTATGGCCTTTATTGCACTGAGGTATATTGTTTCTACACCCAATAGGTTAAGGGGTTTTATCATAAAAGGGTGTTGTATATGTCAAAGGCTTTTTCTGCATCTATTGAAATGATCATGTGATTTTTATCTTTCATTGATGTGACATATTACATTTATTGATTTGCATATGTTATACCCTTGTATCCCAGGGATAAATCCCACTTAGTCATGTTATATAATCCTTTTAATGTATTCTTTAATTGGTATGCTAATATTTATTGAGACTTTTTTTAAGTTTACTTATTTTCAGAAAGGGAGACAGAGAGAAAGAGAGAGAGACAGAGAGAGAGAAAGAGAGAGAGAGATAGCATGAGTGGGGGGAAGGGAAAAGAGGGAGAGAAAATCCCAAGCAAGCTCTGTGCTGATGTGGGGCTCAATCTCATGAACTATGAGATCATGACCTGAGCTGAAATCATGAGTTGGACACTCAACCGACTGAACTACCCAAATGCCCTGAGAATTTTTATATCTATATTCATCAGGCATATTGGTCTATACTTTTATTTTTCTTTGGCATCCTCATCTGGTTTTGTTATCAAAGTAATGCTGACTTCTTAGAATGAGTTGGGAAGTGTTCCTCCTTCTCAATATTTTAGAAGACTTTGAAAAGGATAGGTGTTAATTCTTCAAATGTTTCATAGAATTCTCCTACATGCTCCTGGAGTTTTCTGTGTTGGGATTTTTTTTTATTGGTGTTTCAATCTCTTTACTTATTATTTGTTCAGTTTTCTATTTCTGATTCAGTGTTGGTAGGTTGTGCATTTCTAGAGATGTATCTATTTCTTCTAGGTTATGCAATTTGTTGACATAAACGTTTTCATAGTAATCTCTTATGATTCTATGTTTTTATAGTATCAGCTGTGTCCTCTTTCATTTCCAATGAGTCTTCTTTCTCTCTTTTTAGTTAATCTAGGTAAATGTCAGTTTTGCTTGTTCTTCAAAGAACCAACTCTTAGTTCTATTGATCCTTTTTACTGCTTTTCTGGTCTCTATTTCATTTCTTTCCATTTTGATCTTTATTATTTCCTTCCTTCTGCTAATTTTGGACTTTTTCTAGTTCTTTGAGATGTAAAGTTGTTATTTGTAATCTTTCTAATTTCTTAATATATGCATTTATTGCTATAAACTTTCCACTCAGAACTGCTTTTTCTGTGCACAGCAATATTTGATATGTTGCATTTTTGCATTTGCGATAATTTGTTATTTCTCTTTTAATTTCTTTTTTGGCCCAATGGTTGTTTAGAAGTGTGTCATTTACTTCCCACATATCTGTAGATCTTCTCACTTCCCTCTTGTTGATTTCTAGTTTCATATCATTTCAGTCAGAGAAAACAGTTGATATGATTTCAGTCTTCTCAAATTTGCAAAAATTTGTTTTACGGCCTATCATATGATCTATCCTAGAGAATGTTGTATATGCACTATAGATGAATGTGTATTCTACTGCTTTTGGATAGAATGTTCTATGTATGTCTATTAAGTACATTTGCTCTAAACTGTGATTCAATTCTAATGATTTCTTGTTGATTTTCTGTCTGGATGATCATTGCTGATAGTGAGGTATTGAAGTCCCCTATAATTATTGTATTGTCCATTTCTCCCTTTAAGATTTGTTATTATTTGCTCAGTATATTTTCGTGCATACATTGGGAGCATATTTATTTATGATTGTTATATGTTCTTCATATGCTAACCCTTTTTTTATTATAAATGACCTTCTTTGTCTTTTGTTACATTTTTGGGTTTGAAGTCTGTTTTGTCTGCTATAAGGATGTCTATGCCTGCCTTCTTTTGATTTTCCTTTGGTTGGAATACCATCTCCCATCTTTTCTTTTTGCACATATGTGCAAAAATATGAGTCTTCTATAGACAAGATATAGGTGGGTATTGTTTTTCTATTCATCCAGCTACTGTGTGCCTTTTGATTGGCAAGTTCAATCAATTTTTATTTAGGGTGATATTTATTAGGTTATATATTAATAAATACATAAGGATTTGCTACTGCCATTTTATCATTTGTCTTCTGGTTATTTTGTCTCTCCATTGTTTCATTTCCTTTGGTTTCTTTCTATCTCTGTAAATTGTTGGTTTTCCATGGTAGATAGCTCAGTATCCCCCTTTTTTATGTTTCCTGTCTCTGCTCTTGATTTTGGCTTTGTGAGTTTCCATGAGGTTTACATAAAACATTTTGTAGATAAAGTAGTCCTCTTTCTGGTGATAGCAATATATCTTCATTTGCCTATAAAGTTTCCATCCTCTTACTCTTCCTCTTTCATATTTTTGATGTCACAAATTATCTCTTTTTTGTGCTGTGATTTTGTTATCAAGTTGTAGTAGCTATAGTTATTTTTAATGCTCTTTTCCTTTAACCTTTATGATATAATTAAGAATTTATTATACTATTCCATAAAGAGTTGTGAGAGGTAAATGAGATGGTGCTGTAAGGCACTTAGATTAATGTTGAGCTTCAATAAAGTGTAGCTGTAAAATTTCTTCTAAATTTTGCCATAGGGCTGTAGCTAAATTGTAGTTTTTCTAATTGCCTAGCATTTAATTTTATTTTAGGATAGTGTAGGATAGACTTGACATCAGTGAAATTCTCAACCTAATATATTGAAAGCATGTGACATGAGAAAGAATTTGAGGTAATTATATGTCTCCCTGGATATTTGAATAGAAGAGATGAAGCAAGGTGGGATAAGGGTTGCCTTAGATAGAGACATGAATTCAAATTAACATAGAGAAAAAAATAGCTAGAGCAAGACAGAAGGTAGTCAGTCATCCTTGAAGGTTGCTTCATCACATCATGAAAATCATCTTAGGTTAGGTCTTAGCAACTTTTCTGAAGGAGCAAAGCATGTTCATGGTGTCACTAGTTTGTTCCCAATTTAATTAACAGTCTTAAGGTCTTGCAGCTTAAAGCTATCTACACCTTTTTGTGTTATTTCAATTAAATGGTCAACAGCTTTTCCCTTGGTCAAAGACTCTCATTGTAAGAAAGTTTACTTTCTGCTCTATAATCTCACTTTCTTCAATCCCTTACTCAAGACTTTTCATACTCCTTTTCTATTATTTTCTGTTTAAAAAGGAGAATATTGGAGTGGTTTAAAAGCAAGGGATCTGGCATCCTAGTGACCAGGTTCAGATCCCCACTCTGCCGCCTAATAGTTGGGTGACTGTCAAGTTGCTTAACCTTTTGATGTCTCAATTTCATGGATTGAAGAATTAACATTGTTAAAATATCCATACTACCCAAAATCATCTATAGATTCAATGCAATTTCTATAAAAAGTCCAATGGCACTTTTCCCAGAAATAGAAAAAAAAATGCTTAAAATTTATATGGAACTGCAAAAGACTCCAAATAACCAAAGCAATTTTGACAAAGAAGAACAAAGCTGGAGGTACCATGCTTCTTGATTTAGAACTGTAATGCAAACTTATAGTAATCAAAGCAGTATGGTATTGACACAAAAACCAACACATAGGTAAATGGGACAGAATAGAGAGCCCAGGAATAAACCCACTCATATATGGTCAATTAATTTTCAACAAAGGAACCAAGAATGTACAACAAGGAAAGAATAATTTCCTCAATAAATGGCGTTGGGAACACTGGAGAGCTAAAACCAAAATAATAAAACTGGACGTCTATACATCATACATTGAAATCAACTCAAAATGGATTAAAGACCATATAATCTGAAATTGTAAAACTCTTGGAGGAAACATAGGGGTAAGCCCTTTCACATTGGTCTTGACAATGATTTTTTCTATTTGGCATTAAAGCAATAAACAACAAAAGCAAAAATAAACAAGTGACACTACATCAAACTTAAAAGCTTATTCACAGCAAAGCAAACTGCTACAAAATAAAAAGACAAAATAAAATGGGATGGGAGAAAATATTTGCAAATCACATATTGATGAAAGGTTATTATCTAAATTATACAAGGAACTCACACAATTCAATAGTAAAAAACAAAAACAAAAACAAAAACCCATATAATCCAATTAAAAATGGGCAATGGACCTAAATAGACATTTTTCCAAAGAAGACATATAAATTACCAACAGGTACATGAAAAGGCGGTCCACATCATTGATCATCAGAGAAATGAATATCAAAACCACAATGAGATATCACTTCACACCTGTTAGGATGTCTGTTTCATAAAATTGAGAGATAACAAATGCTGGCGAGGGTGTGGAGTAAAGGGAACCCTTGTACCCTACTGGTGGGATGTAAACTGGTGCAGCCACTATGGAAAACAGGAAATGAAGGAAATGAAATTATCACCAAGAAATTTCTGTATTCTCATATTCATAGAAGGAGTATTCATAATATTCAAGGCATGGAAATAATTTAAGTGTCAACGGATGAATGGATATATATTTTATGTATAAATATTATATATAGTATTTTCTTTACCCATTATCTTTATAATTTCTTTATCCATTTATTTATAATATAAACACACACACATGTGTGAGGCGAACGTGATAATCACTACACTATGGAAGCACACACACACACACACACACACACTAGGATATTTTTTAACCTTAAAAAAAGAAGGAAATCCTGTCATTTGCAACATACACAAAACTGGAAGGCATTGTGCTAAGTGATTGAAGTCAGACAAAGAAAGACGAATTCTGAATGTTGTCATTTATATGTGTTTTTTTTTTAATCAAACTCATAAAATCAGAAAGGAAAAAGTGGTTGCCAGTGTCTTGAGTGTGCATGAAATAGGGAGAGGCTATTAAAAGGGTACAAACTTTCAGCTATAAGATGAATAAAGCCTGAGGACCTAATGTATAACGTGGTGACTATAGTTAATAACACTGTATTGTACAACTGAAATTTGAAAAAAGTAAGCATGTGAGATGATGATTGTGTTAATTAACTCAGTGTGGGGAGGGAGAATCCTTTCACAATATATAAGTATATCAAATCATCATGTTATACACTTTAAATAATATAATTTTATTGTTAATTATGCATTACTAAAGCCTGAAAAAATTCTCACTTAAAAAAAGACAAAACCTGAGGACGAAAAGTCCTATGTTATTTTCTAAGGTGTGTTTTACAATCCTCCACTGCAAAGAAAAAGGAAATTCAAAAGCAGTTGAAAAGTTCTACTCTTTAATAGCCTTAATTACAAATTAATCTCTTCTCAGAACCATTTTTACTAGTCTTAAAAGTATTTATATCTACTGAGACATTTATAGGGACATTCTCTCTTAGAGCTACTGTAATTGTATTTACTGTATTTTTCACTATCACTCAAAGTCTTTAAGTCGCACTAATGGACCAAAAGAGTTAATACATCCCTCTAAGCACTGGATGTACTACCGAGGAGAGACATTGATAAAAGAATGATTTTAATTTATTAAACAAAATTCTCCTTAATCTGTGATTTGTGATATTACAGATTATCCACTCACACTATCATTTGTCAACATGCTGTTATAATAAAGAGACCTACCAGTTTCAAATTACGTCAGTGTTTTAAAACAAAACAAAAATGTTTGCTTTCCACCAACATTTATTATCTCTTTTTGTTCACGAATATTTTCTTCATGAATAATGATTGGAAGAAGCTATATAATCACAAAGACTTACATTTTACTTGCATATAATAATTGATAAGGACAGAGTAATGTCTTAAATGAAGTATATAACAAACTGCACTTACTCACTCACTAGTCATGCTAAACATTGCCAGGGGCTCTATTTCTAACACGTCTATGTAGCTAATCAATAGCCTTCAGGCTCAAGCAGCTAGTGCACAATATCTTCCCTACTGAAAAGTGGCAAACTCTCTTGTGTTAATGATTAAAAATGTTTTTTCACTTCTTCTTCCGTGAAGAAATTATCTGGGTCTCTTGAAAGTTATTAGTCAATTCATTTGAATGAAATGAGTACCTAGACACTACTTTTTTGTTGTTGTTGTTTAAGTTGCTGTGTAAATACTTGCTAGGGAATAGTAATCCAAAACAACAACAACTACAAAATGCAAAAGATACAGTCCATGCATTTCTAATTTTGAAATACATATTAATACCTAACAGGGATTTCATACTGAAAAAAATTAATGAAATAAAATATTTTTCAAATACTAATTGCTTCAAGCTTTTAGCTCTGTTGGAAAGAATGGGTTATTAATGAGCTTTTGATCCCCATATGGATAAATTAAATTTACACAGAGAAATCTCTGATCCCTAGCCACAGATTACACCCTGTAATCTCAGCTGGTGATCCAGTAAATGCATTCAATTGATCACTAGGGGTCTTGGTGTAGGAGATTGAATGCTTATTGCAAATTCATTACTAATAATGTAAAAATAACTTGAAAAGTTTCCATACCCACAGTGAGTACATTATATCATTTTAAGTGGAGCCATTGTGATTCAGGGACTGTCTATAATGATCCATGTTCTTTTGCCCATATAAAGGTTTACATCTCAACTGAATAGCTTCTTTAATTTACTCCATAAGAATATACTCACAAATTAAATTACACACAATGGAGAAAGCCAAGGCCACAATAAGCAAATATGGAGCTACAATTTGGTTACTCAATTCTCAGAACTGGAAACATCTAAAAAGTTACATAGCTTGCCCCAAAATATTCAGAACGCTTATGTGAAGGTGAAATTCAATACAACGTCTTACTAAAACGCTCTCTTCCCAGGGTCCCTCTGGGCTTCTCACGTTTCCAATTGGGCATTCTTGGCCCTATATCTCTAGCAGCATGGCAAACAGTTATCAGCGTGGGTACTTTCTGAGATACAAAGATCTAAATAGGATCCCAGCTGCACCACTCATTGGCTTTCTGACTTTGAAGTTATTATTTCTTAAATTTCCTCGTTAGTGGAATAGTAATAATGGCTCCCTCTGAGTTGGTGGAAAGATTAAAATTACACAGTTCCTGTAAAGTAGTTAGCACAATGGCTGTCACATATTATGAATGCAATAATGCTAGCTGTAATATATGAGTTTTGGGAAAATCATTTTACCTCTCTCTACATTTTGATGTCCTCATTAATACACAAAATTAGCATAATGTTCTCTTCCATAAGTCTTTTCTTTTTGCTATAAAAATAATAACTGGCAATAATGTCACTATAATCAAGTAAATTCACATTTTGATAATTCTTTATGGAACTATATTCAGTACAAAACAATCTGTCTTATATCTTCAACTGGAGGATGGATTCTTATATTTCAACATGATCTTGGACCATGAAAAGAACATTGGGAAGAAACCAGCATGACTCTTCTTGTAAGTATTACATAACCTATTCCATGAGAGAAATAAATAGACCCTACCTAATATATAATTATTTCATTTGAAAATAATGTGCCGTTAATAGAGATAATGAGTCCCAGAGATATAGAGCCCTATTTCTAACGTAGAAACTAATAATATATTTGATAGGGGGGAAATGCACAATACATAGAATATTATAACTACGATTCATCAATAGATTGGTGTATTAATCACTTGACATAGAAAGCCTCTGCCTTGCAATCCCTGCTTCAGCCACAAAAAACAAAGATGCTTTTCTAGAAGATGCTGAACAAGTTCTTACTAAGGCCTTTGCCCTTTCAGGTTTCTGACTATGCATGTCTTATTCCTTTATTTCCACCAAGTCTTTGATGAAAATAAAATTCTGAAAGTCCTCTGCTCACCCTTCTTAAAATGTTAACTTCTCAACGAAGGCACTGATTTCTGTTTCTTCTTCAGTTCCTTCACCTCTTTTAAAATCCTTTTGAGGGGCGCCTGGGTGGCGCAGTCGGTTAAGCGTCCGACTTCAGCCAGGTCATGATCTCGCGGTCCGTGAGTTCCAGCCCCGAGTCAGGCTCTGGGCTGATGGCTCGGAGCCTGGAGCCTGTTTCCGATTCTGTGTCTCCCTCTCTCTCTGCCCCCTCCCCTGTTCATGCTCTGTCTCTCTCTGTCCCAAAAATAAATAAAAAACGTTGAAAAAAAATTAAAAAAAAATCCTTTTGAAAAATATGTAGCACTTATCACTAACATATCATGTATTTTCCTTATTTATTTTGTCTATTGCCTATTTTCTTCCCTTAGAATGTAATTTCTTTAAGGAAGTTTTTATTGTGTTTTTATTGTTTGTTTTTATTTCCTTAAACAATGCCTTAAACAGTGCCTTAAACAATGCCTAGCATATAATAGACACTCAGTAAATACGTTGAAAGAACAAATCTCTCTGAATTTTGCAAAAAAAGAGAAAATTGATAGCACAATCTCTAAGCAGTAACACTAGATGACTATGCTACGAACATGGAAGAGAAGTATATTTTTCACTCGAAACACTTTTTCTACATTTTGAATGAAGACATTCAATTGTATGCATTCACATTCAAATATAAATATTTTTAGGGAGAAAGAATGTCTCATTGAAACTGTGAAAATTGGATATGATGAAAAGAAATGAGTTGACTGACCACAGATTAATCTCCCATCTGTCTTAATTATCTGACCACTGGATTTTTCTGAATGTTTATTATAAAAGTAATTTTATTTTGCTTATTTTTAGTGTTTCTGCATCTTTGTCAGTGGCTGTTACTCAAGTGGTGAACATAAAGAAAATTGTTTAACTCTTTGGGTTCTTGAAAAAAATCACTTTCTGTGCAATTCTATCTACATGTTTTGGCAGATTTTTTTGATATAAACAAGTTCAGTTGTTATACCCCAAGTGAATTGAGACAATGAGCTTCTGTTCACACCTACATTTTTTACCTCAATATAAGTTCTTCCTTATGCCAAGAAAATATCTCTTTCAATTATATCCAGGCCACAGATATAAGAAATATCAAGTTCATGTTAATGTATCAAAGGTATTACAAAGGGAATTCAAAGTCTTTTCCTGAATCTCTCTGAAGTATTACTCTTTAATACTGTTGCTACTAAATTAAAATTAATTAAAATGAAATAAAATAAAAGAAGATTCAATTACTGGTTGTACCAACCACATTCCAAATGCTCAACAGCCACATGTAGCTAATGACCGCCATAGGGGACAGCATGGATACAGAACATTTTCATCACTACAGCACTGCAAGAATGGTTTTGTCCTGCCCTACCTGAGGCTAAGGCAAAAAAGACAGCATAAATCTAGAGATTATAAGTACATCAAACACATATGGCAATGGCTTTTTCCAAGGCAAGAGGAATTCATTTGAAGCATGCCCTGGCCATTCTTTAGTCAAATATTAAAGGAAAAAAAAAAAAGCTTACAATGGCATCCAGCCAGGTGTTTGTATACATTATGCTTAAGAGGTTTTCAGTAAATGTACGTTGGAATAATCAGCTAATCATTATTTCATGACTGCTTATCATGTGCAAAACACAATTTGAGACCTTGGCAAGATTATATATATATATATATATATATGTTCTCCCAGAAATTAATATTTTATAGCAATCATTTTGTTCTCTATTTTTAAGCCATCACTTGAGGAAAATGGCAAATCAGAATTACATGGCTCAATGCCATGACATAATTATTTAAAATGAAGAGAGAATTCTACTATGTTGGTTATAATTCAGGGCACATGAACATTTGCAAAACTAAAATGTTTCTGGTCATACTGGATCTTTCACTAATACGTAACAGCCTTCCTAAAAAGGCTGGTCTACCAATTCTTTTCAGATACCACACCTTTCTTCCAACCTTAGAGTTTAGATCAACTGTCATCCTCTCACCAAGCAAACATCTCCCTTTCCTATAGATTCAGAGGCCCACATAAAATTCTTTCAGAACACTGTTGACTTTGCCTTCATATTTGAGTTTGTACTGAAATATTTATTTTTGTTACTTGGTTAAAAGCCTATCCTTTCCACTAGAGCATAAGCTTCATTAAGGCTGAGACTATGGCTATTTTTACTCACCATTATATCTCCAATGCCCGGTAAGTGATGTATGTCCAGTAATTTAAAAATAAATCGTCTCCATGCTCCTTCATGACAGTCATCTCTGTCTATACTCCTGACTTACTAAAATTCATTTAATTGTGATAATAGTTTAAGTGAGTGGGTGGGAAAAGAGACTACTTCTTTGGATCATTGCCTTAAATGTTTGTCTTTCTCACAGCAGATTTTGATCTCCTCCTGTTTAAAGATTAACACAACGCTGTCAACATGGTGTAGTGGCAAGTATAAAAATTAGAAGTGAGAACACTTCTGTTCTTCCTTATGTTACTTACCCTCTGCATGACCCTAGGAAATGTGCTTCTGATTCCTAATCTGTGAAATGGGAATAGAACCACCTGTCTTCTTTGATTCAGACTTATACAGTTCTTGTGAGGGTCATATTACATGAATTATGTAAAAATATTTTTGAAATCCAAATTATTATTCAAAACTTGGGAAGACACTTAAGCTTCTGAGTGGTATAGTTCTTATGTTTTATCCACTCTGCCAAATTCAATTATTTCCACTTTAGTGACTTTTCTTTTCTTCTGGCTTCAAACACTTAGAACTTTCCCTCTCCTTTACTTTTGTATTTGATTCTCCATGTGTCTACCATCCCATTTTGGTTTTCTCCTTTACTACAAACTCACTGCCTTCTTTTCTTATCAGGTAATTTATCTGTAAATGTCTGTAGTCTGGCCTTTTTCTCTACCACTTTACAAAATCTGTTGTCAAGTGACCTTCACTCCACTTGCTATGGCCATTTCACCATGTTAGGTCTACCTAAAACCTAATTCCACAATTCAGCAGTTTCTTCTCATTGTTGAACACACAAAACCAGTGCTTATATACGGTTAGTCTACATTCTTATCTCAGTGGTAACTGGAAGAGTTTCTAAGTTCTTATTTAAAATCCACATAAAATAAGTAGATAGTTCTTCCCTGGATTAAAAAAAAAACTACACTGATGATTAACAAGGTATCAAGAAAATGACTAGCGCATTTTGAGATAGTTCTTGGGTCACCAGAATTATGTAAATTAATTTCTTGTTTTGTTTTGTTTGCTAGGAAAAAGATAACCATCACAACCTTCACTACCACCACCACCAGCAACAACAAAAGCTGATGAAGATCTAATTCTCAAAATCAAGATGAAATCAATATCATCTTTTTTTCTCTCAGAAAAAACTGCTTTTTCTGTAGATATTGTTCAAATTTAAAGTGATGTATTTTCCATTGAATATGCATCACTTTTTACATATTTTTTTCTTTAGGAATTGACTGCATGCATGCATGTATAGGGGAAGGGTAATTGTACATCTGCCTTTGTGGTCTTTAAGCAGGTCAGTCACTGGTTTTAAAAAAGTAATTATTATTATTTTTAAATTTTTAAAATATTTATTTATTTTTGAGACAGATAAGACAGAATGGGAGTGGGTTAGGGGCAGAGAGAGAGGGAGACACAGAAGCGGAAGCAGACTCCAGGCTCTGAGCTGTCAACACAGAGCCCGACTCGGGGCTCGAACTCACGAGCTGTGAGATGATGACCTGAGCCAAAGTCAGACGCTCAACCAACTGAGCCACCCAGGTTCCCCTAAAAAAGTAATTATTAACTTCCTACTCTATACTAGTTATTCTTCAAAGTGTTTATATCTACAGCTGGGCAAAAAGACATGAATTTACCTTCTAAGATCTCATGTGTTTAGATAGATGATAAATAAACATAGGAATTGAAACCCAAATATTCACATAAAAATGATCATAATTGCTCTGAAGAAAATAGACAAGATTAATGATAGAAAATATCAAAGGTTCAGGACTTACTTAGGGTCCCTAAGTGGGAAACTAATACGGAGACTATTTGAATAGTCCAGACCCAAGGTGGTGGTGGTATGATATAGAATGGTGGCAGAAGAAATGAAGACTGTCTGACCTATTTGAGATATAGCCAAGAAGTAGAAACAATGGGTCTTCTAGAGGAATTAGCAATATGGGATAGAGGAAAGGGAAGAATTAAAAATGACTTGTGGAACCTGGTTTGAGTACGCAGGGACCTCCAATATTAAGATGGACAGGAATAGGAAAGGAACAGATTCATGGTATGGAGAGAATGTGCATAAAACTTCCGTGCTTTAAGTATTTTAAGATGACTAAACCATTCAAGTGAAAATGTCAAATGTCAGTTGAATATATGATCTTAGAGCCGAGGCTGCCAAACTCTATAAAGGTCTAGCTAGTAAATAACTTTGGATTTGGGAGCCATATGGTCTTTTTTGCAACTGCTCAACGCTGCTGTCACATTAAGAAATTATCCATAGAACATTCTTCTCAAAGCTAGAACAAATAATCCTACAATTTGTATGGAACCAAAAAAGACCCCAAATAGCCAAAGTAATATTGAAGAATAAAACCAAAGTGGGAGGCATCACAATCCCAGACTTAGCTTCTACTACAAAGCTGTAATCATCAAGACAGTATGCTATTGGCACAAAAACAGACACATCGACCAATGGAATAGAATAGAGAACCCAGAAACCCACAAACCCTCTTTAACAAATGGTGCTGGGAGAACTGGACAGCAGCATGCAGAAGAATGAAACTACACCACTTTCTTACACCATACACAAAAATAAACTCAAAATGGATGAAATACCTACATGTGAGACAGGAAACCATCAAAATCCTAGTGAAGAAAACAGGCAACAACCTCTCTGACCTCGGCCACAGCAACTTCTTACTCAACATGTCTCCAGAGGCAAGGGAAACAAAGCAAAAATGAACTATTGCGACCTCATCAAGATAAAAAGCTTCTGCACTGCAAAGGAAACAATCTACAAAACTAAAAGGCAACCGGCAGAATGGGGAAAGATATCTGCAAATGACATATTTGCAAAATATATAAAGAACTCACCAAACTCCATACCTGAAAAACAATCCAGTGTAGAAATAGACAAAAGACATGAATAGACACTTTTCCAAAGAACACATCCAGATGGCCAACAGACACACGAAATGATGCTCAACGTCACTCATCATCAGGGAAATACAAATCAAAGCCACACTGAGATACCACCCACACGGGTCAGAGTGACTAAAATGAACAAATAAGGAAACTATAGATGCTGGCAAGGATGTGGAGAAAGGGGAACCCTCTTACACTGTTGGTGGGAATGCAAACTGGTGCAGCCACTCTGACAAACAGTGTGGAGGTTCCTCAAAAAATTAAAAATAGAACTACCTATAACACTACTAGGAATTTACCCAAGAGATATAGGAGTGCTGATGCATAGGGGCACTTGTACCCCAATACTTATAGCAGTGCTTTCAATAATAGCCAAATTATAGAAAGAATCTAAATGTCCATAAACTGATGAATGGATAAAGAAGATGTGGTTTATATATACAATGGAATACTACTTGGAAATGAGAAAGAAGGAAATCATGCCATATGCAGCAATGTGGTTGGAACTGGAGGGTATTATGCTAAGTGAAATAAGTCAGTCAGAGAAAGACATATCAAATGTTTTCAGTCACATGTGGATCTTGAGACACTTAACAGAAAGTCATGGGGAAAGGGAATGGGAAAAAAAATAGTTACAAACAGAGAGGGAGGGAGGAAAACCATAAGAGACTTCTAAATACAGAGAACAGACTGAGAGTAGATGGGGAGTGGGCGAGAGAGGAAAATGGGTGATCGGCATTGAGGAGGGCACTTGTTGGGATGAGCACTGGGTGTTATACATAAGCCAATTTGACAATAAATTATATTAAAAATAAATAAGTAAATAAAATGAAACTATAAAAAAAGTACTCATAGAAGGTATCTTAACAAATGAACATGCCTGGATTCCAATAAAACTTTATCTTTAGATGTGGTAACTTGAATTTTATGTAAACTTCACGTGTCATGAAACATTTTTTTCTTTGGATTTTTTCCGATTATTTAAACATATAAAAACAATCTTATATCCTGGGCAAAATCAGACTATGGATTGTAGTTTTCCAACTCATCTTTTAAGCATAGAATAGTTCAGGGAAGCCTGGCTGGCTCCATCGGTTGGTCATATGACTTTTGATCTTGGGGTTGTGAGTTCAAGCCCTATGTTGAGTGTAAATATTACTTAAAAACAAAATATTCAAAAAAAGAAAGCATGAAATAGTCCATGCTGAAAAAATCAGATAGTAATTAAAATTATAAAAGTAAGTGAATTCCCATAAGAAAAGAACTATAAGAGAAAATACAAGATGATTGAAAAATAAGGCCTGGGAAACCCTAAGTGTTAAAAAATCGGGAAAAAGACACTGTCAGCACTACTGAAAAAGAGCAGGTACAGAGATGGGAAAAAACCAAAGAGAATATGGCACCATGAAAGCAAGAAAGAACAGATTCCACTCCCTTGAATTCTCCTCCAAATCACGTAACACAACCTAAAGCAAGAACTTCCTAGCACGCTCTTGTTATGATGCTCCACAGTTCCCCATGGTATGAAATCTCTCTTCTTACACCAAGTATCTAATAGCCCAACTTGCTCAGCTACGGGAATATTTCTGGTGGTCACTGACTGGTGGGCATCCACAAGGAAAACATCTCAAGAAAGTTGCAGCGAATGCTGATTGAGAAGTCAAATAAGATGGTGACTGAAAAGTGATCACTGGATTTGTTTACATGAAAATAATTGGTGCATTTAACAATAACAATAAGAAAATAGTCCATTTGAGTGATTGAAGCAAATGTCAGACTGTAAGTGGAATCTTGTGTAAGTGCTGAGCACAAAATTAAAAATAGCATGCGCAGACAAGTTTGCAAGTATGTGAGTTTGTGAGGAAGCACAAAAATGGATACATATCACTGATGATTATCTTCATATGCTCTATAGTCTGATCCTTAATTTTTTCCCTAAAATACTTTATAGGTTTTACATAGCATGGCAATAAATTAAAGAAGATCTTTAATAAAATTTCCTCTGATAATGATAGGATTTCAAGTATTTCTACCTCAAGAATGGCACAAAGTAACTAGAATGATTGTAGGTGGAAAATACTTCAGCATTATACATCTCACAGGGAGATATTTTTGCAATATCAAAAGACTTTCATAGGAAGAAAATAAATGTAGTTAATTATTTTTCAATTAGCCTGAAGTATTTTCATGGGAAAAACAATACATGGGTAAAATGATTCATTTTTCTGGTCCCCAAAAAATCTGGAGGTCCCAGATAATAATCACAGTAGTGTAGCATATTGTGTTTTATTTACATAATCAAATATCAGCATGGTTGTTCTTCATGTAAAAAATAAACTCTAGACCTTAGGAATCTGAGTCTATTAAAAGGAATTTTGCTTCTTTTGGTTTTTCTTTGATGTTCAGTATTAGAAAATATGATTCTGCCATGCAATCTCTTCTCTGGTAATCAGGGTATAATATCAGGGCTTCTTTGTGATAGGCCAGAAAAAAGGAAGTAAATTGCTTTAAGATTCAAACCGAGCTCATTGCGTTCTCTAGTACATATTCAAAATTCTTTCCACTATAATTCAGTCTATTTCTTTTTCTCCTAACTTAGTTACAAATATTGTTGCCAGTCATCAAACCTATGGTTAAAGGCTTAGACAGAATTGCTTTTTCTGTATTTCCCATCTTCAAAGCAGGGCCTCTCTTTCGAGATGCATATTAATTACATAGACTAAACTGTAATACTTTAAAAAGCTTTAAGACTCTTTATGTTCAATGTTAGATCCCCTTACCACTTCTTCCCTGCTTCTTCTATTCTATCTCAAGGAATTGAAGCTTACAACTTATTCTACCATAGTATAAGGCATAGAATTGATGCAGTTTGTGTTAGAAGAGTTTTCCAGAATGTAGAAACTCTGTCTTTGCTGGTTAGCTCCCCAATAGTCAACTACTTCGGACTTCTTAACCACACATAACAGTGGCAATATTTCCCTTCTGTGGAGTGAAAGAAATGTATTCTTTAGTATACTGGTAGAGTCTAATACAGCCTTCTCTGGAAAAGACCATTTTTCCCAATTATTTCCTCTGTTGTTACCGATTCTTATGATTTTTAAGATTTTCCTGTATTGTCCTTTAGTCTGACATCCAGACTATAGCATGTCCAGTTAAATCAGAATCTCTAGGAGTGAGATGCAAGCTTCAGCACTTTTTAAACTCCTCTAAGTAATTCCAATATGAGGCCAAGATTGGGAACCTCTAGTTAAAGCCATTATTGATAATTGTAACCCCTTTAAACACTTTTTTATTGAATCCCTCTCTTTATGTACTGTGTACAAAACCTATTTTCAGATCATTCTTCAAAGGCAATGTATTATTAAACACATTTTGCTGATAAGTACATGAGACTTAGAAGTTAAGTGCTTGCAAAGATCACTGAAGAGTGTGTTAGACAGAGCCAGGACCTAGTGGAGCTCTGACTCTATTAACTGCTGTCTCCACCCACCCAGCTGCCTTCTGGCAGGAATACGGCACCATTTGTATGTCCTCTTTACCTTTCAGGTTTTGACATATTCCCATATCTTGTTCACCTCATATCTCTACACTCTATCACAGTTTTGCACTCACGTACTCTTCAGAATTCAGCTCCACATCATCATCTCCAAACCCTTCCTCTTACTTCTTAGACTAAGGAGAGTACATTTGTGTAGCAACTTGTGTTTACTTTATACTTATTATTTTAAGCTATAAAAATGCTGACATGCTTCTCTGTCTACCTCAGCTAATTGTGAACTTCTCAAAGGTGTAAATAGGTTGCATTTATCTCTGAATCTCCAGGGGCTAGTAATCAATTAATATTTGTCAAATGTATATTAGTTTATCGTCGTAGACTCTGGGTCTGAAGTTCTTTCTTGTCCAGCAAGAAAGCAGGATGCAGGATTAAAAATGTGAGAGAGGCTAATGTTTGGGAGGAGGCAAGAGCCCTGAGTAAGGGTCCTTGCTCCATTTTTATTAGTATCAGAAGGCTTATAAGAGTGATGGGCGTGCATAGAGACAATGAAACCGTGAACATTAACTCATGGGAGTGGGGAAAAAGGAGTTTGGGAGATATGCAGTATTAGGGGGTTGGATCAACACAAAACAAGATTCTGGTGCTGTGTGGAAGGTTGTTTACCCCACCTCTGTTTACCTAAACTGGCCTGGGGGACAAGAAAGACAGAGAGCATGCTACCTCAGGGTCCACAAGGCATCTTTCTTTTGCTAATTAGCTCTGCTCTGGGCAATTTAGGCCCTGTTCCCATGTGGTTTATAGTCCTATTTTCTTGTTTACCTAATTTGATACTTCCTTCCTGTGAAAGCAGCTTTCTGCTATTGTCCTATACTAGGAACCCATTTCCCTTATCTTATTTACCTAATCTTGTTTACCCAAACGTGGGTATGTTCATCCTATGACTTTCTAATTCTTCATGCCTTATGAACCCATTGGTGCAGGCTCAGGGAATTCCTAAGCTTATTCTCTACAGTTTAGCAAAACTATTATCTCAGATTTAGAGGCAGAGACATCTCAATAACTTTTGATTTCTTAAACATTATTCTTCTATGGATCCACATACCTTTCAATTATCCAAGTCTGTATGAGGGTTCAAAAATGTGAGTGTGTATGCCTGTTTGCGTTGTACATATACAAACAAATAATTGTAACAATGTGTGTAGTCCTTTTTTGTTTAGAATTTTTTGAGTTTCTAAAACATGTTGCAATCACTAGATTTTGACAAATCATAAGGTGTGAAAACATAGTCCTGACTCTGTGAGCTAGGTTCCTGCTGTCCAGGAGTGCAGAACTGAATCACTCAGAGAGATTTGCAAACTATTTTGATTTAAGCAGCAACTTCAGAGTCCCTCCATCTCAATAACAGACATTCTGCCTTTGTAGGTATCTATTTACCATACTAGGTAACTCCACAGAGCTTTGTTTATGGTTATTTTACTAAGTACATTTCCCTAAAGATTTGCTCTTAATGGATTGGGCAATTTCATGCAAGTAGGCACCATAAATGCTTTGCTGATATAGACCAACTTGTAAACATTCATTCTCCTGCCCATTCTTGTCCTGGCCCTTTGTGAGCCTGATACTAGCAAACTTCTTCAAATGGTGTCAGATTGCATGGTGATTCTGTGAGACACAAATAAGTTTACATACAAAGACCAACACATTTATTTTCCCATCTATCTGATGTTCTACCGTGGGAATCCAAGTCTCTGGAGGAGGTATATTCTATTTTCCCTTCTCTTTTGATTAGGGTGACAGGCAACACGTAAGATTCAAATCCTTACTTGCCAGTGCAACCTCTAAAATGTCTCCCACATTAAATTACCAAGTCAAACCAATAGTTTTCTATACTCAAGAAGTAAATATTTGAACCCTAACACGTAGCTTGCAGGTCACTCACACAAAGTTATTATATAGTGGATTTCATTCAAATGAAATTGCTTCCAAACTCAAGCTGCTAGTTAGCAGATATAATACTCAGCATCCCTCAGGAATACACTTGAAACAAAACAATGTTAAAAATAAGCAAAGTAAATGAAGATATATTTTATCATCGGGTAGTTTCAAAATGAATGGAGCCACTGCTCACCGTGCAATTCATGAGACTGATGCCTTAAATATTGATTTCCTAATCACTGTCATTGTAAGAAGGCATTCTGGGTTCTTTTCCCTATGTCATAAATTCGACTTTAAGCAGAGTAAGAAGCTTTTAGCAAGAAAATTTTACATCTGTTTATGTCTGAAATTAAAACCACAAGAATTGAAAGGAAGAAAAAATAACCAAGGGGGTTTTCAAAAATTTAAAACTCCATCATGCATAAATAGAGCTCATCAAAGAAAGTAATTTCCCTGCAGAAAACACTCCATCTTTTGTTTTATGTAAGTTATCAACATGAATATTTTATTCTCAATGAAACTGCCTTTTCCCCTTTGTGTTTCATACTTTTCACTTGGTGTCTCAAATAAATAGGCTTCCTTCTTTCCATCCCACTCTATTATTCAGGTCAGTTGCAATAAAATATTTTCCTTGCCTGGTGTAAGTGGTAATTATAGATTGAGCTTTGCTAATTCACTGTTTTTCATTTTTAGCCCTATTGTGTTTTGAAGTCTAGAAACACTAACCACTTGAATTTTCCTCAAAATAAAAACAAAACCATTTTTTTTCCACAGTGGAGTATAATATATAAAATATCTATCAAATTTGAAAATATATCTTGGCTTTGTTTCATTCTTAATCCAAATGATGGAATAAAGATTCATTTAATTGCAACTCCTCTAAGTGCAACTTCCTGTAGTCAGTCCAATCAGTCTAAATCGATGGGGTAAATCATTCTCACCCACATTAATCCCACCTGTTACACTCACTGGATTCATTGCGTAGCACTGCCCTTTAGTGGGTGGTTCTTCTGCCTTCTCACCTAATGGCTTGAATACTCAAACCACTTACCATATCTTCTTGCTCTGCCTGTATCTTGGATAATCGCATCATGATGTATGGAATATCAAAGTGTAATTTATTTGTCGACATCTCAAAAACTAAAACTTTCAGTCAGGATTAAAATTTACTGATAAATATCTGTTTAACAACTAAAGCACACATAGCTTTTATTCTGGCATTCTATGAGTCTAAGAGATTGAATTAAGAAATTAGTTTTAATGTAGACTACAAATAAATTTGTACTCTTAAGTTTTTGAACAGTGATATAGAACTTCACTCCCTGTTTCTGGATGCTTGGCTAAATTTAAAATTATCAGTTAGATCTTGTTTCCCATAATCTTGTAAAAGTTTCAAGTTCTCAAGCCCTTGTAATTTATAAGCAAGAATGTTTTTCGCATTGGTGATAATTACCTTATATACTAGACCATGGCATTCAAATCCTCATACAACCATTTAATATCTCACTTGAATAGCTGAAGAGGATATTCATAATTCATTTGATATTTTTAAAATTACGCTGATTATAGTAGATGCTGATAGGACCCAAGCTGAATATTCAAAAAATAATTCTCGTCAAAGGAGTGTAATTAAAATAGAAAACACTATGCATCCTTAACTCCCATATAACTTCATATATCTTGTATCTTATAACCATCATAAAACCAAAAAATGAAACATTGGAAAATAATAAATAAGAAAACATCAATCATATTTGGTCTTGTTAGATTAGCTTACTTTTAAATACAGCCCTATAAATAGGGCAAAGAGTCACTGATCATAAACTATGTCAAGGCTTGAGTTTTTTACAAACATGATTTTTAGCTTCTCTCAGTCTCCAGTTTCAGTATAGCATTGCCCTTTAAAAATGCAACAATAAATCAGTACATTCCCTGCTCTGTAATGTAAAAATGACAAAACTATAGCATTACTCACATAAATAGAATGTTATGCTAATACTCAAATCTCTCACTCAAAGCAATAGAATTTAATTTTGAAGCAAAGCTGTTATTCATCCTTTCCATTAAGCACATTTCAAAAAAATAAATAAAGCGATTTAACTACATTGTCCCTATTTTATCCTGATGATCTGTTATTATACATATTTCTCACCACCACCTCTTAGCTGCATCATTCAAAATATAAATATACAAGCAGCTAATGTGAAGAAATAATTTTTATAAGTAACTGGATATTTCTTAATGTCATTTATAGGCCTATTCAATAAATTACGACTATGAAGCCAAACTTTATTCAATTTTTAAATATAAGTTGTACATTGGAGACAATTCAATTTAATTTTTCTTAGCAATATCTCATATCATGTGGTTTCCCTTAAGGATAAGAACAATGATTTGTTAAAATGTTTAATGGTAATTGTCATTTAAGAATGTTACACAATTTTCTTAACCATCAAAAACATTTCAAATTAATTATAAAGCATATCATGTATAAAAAGTTTTACTGAGATAAAAGGGTTTTAAATATTAAGGTGTTCTCACTAAAAAAATGAACTTCTCATACCTATGAGAGTAATGGTATTTCTTAAGGTGACACATTTCAGGGGAGCCAGTGTGACTCAGTTGGTTAAGTGACCAACTCTTGGTTTCAGCTCAGGTCATGATCTAACGTTTGTGGGTTCGAGCCCTGCTGTCAGACAGCATGCCTGGAATTCTCTCTCTCTCTCTCTCTCTCTCTCTGTGCCCCTCTTCTGCTCTCTGTCTCTCAAAATAAATAAACTTCAAAAATTAAAAAAAAAGATGACACATTTCATTAGGATGATTTAAATTTCAGCAAGTATATTTTCAGTGATACTATTTTGAAATCACTATAGAAATATAAAGATGGATGGAAATTAACATGGACACACTAATGCTTCAGCAAGGCTTACTTTAATCTGAACAAATTTTTCTCCTCACTCTTTTTTAAATTTGTTTCAATGTTTATTTATCATTTTGAAAGACAGAGCATGAGCAGGGGAGGGGCAGAGAGAGTGAGCGAGCAAGAGAGAGAGAGAGAGAGAGAGAGAGAGAGAGAGAGAATCCAAAGCAGGTTCCAGGCTTTGAGCTGTCAGCACAGAACCATAAGATCATGACCTGAGAGGAAGTCTGACATTTAACCAACAGAGCCACCCATGCACCACTCTTCTTCCTCATTCTTGAAGCCTCCTCTTCAGTTGTTTTTCTGTCCAATTCTTTGTTCCAAGAATTTGGTACTGATGTTGACATCTCCCTGACCTCAATGTATACTTAGTAACAGAACTGGGATGACAATGCCAATGCTAGTCATGAGACCACCTTGAAGACGTGACCAATGCAGCTGGCAGTGCGTAACAGATTCTTAATGAAACCTCCCAGATCCAGTATTTTCCTATAGAAAGGACCCCCCAGCCTTTTACCCTGGAAAGTCTCCAGTTTTGAAGGCATTAGCCTGCTCCTTTGCCTAGCAAAGTATGGGGCTATTGTTCCTCTTTATTTCCAAACTCTGTCTTTGTGTTATACTTCAGCTCCAGAGCACAAAGGTGGATTTTCCACAATCTGATCAGACATAAAGGGTTATAAAATCATCCAATAAAAGTCTCTTGATGTTTAGTTGGGCTACTATTTAGGTACTCATGCAAGTTTGGCTACTAGTGAGGTACTCAAATATAATACATTAATCAAATTAAATGTGTAAAACATTTTTATTTAAAATGTTTTCATAGCGGCCATTACACAAATATATTCATTGAGCTCCAAACCTATCTTATACGTCTTTATACAAAAAGTAAGCTATGAGAAACTGACCATAAAAATATTTGCTTTATTCTATTATCAAGTATTTCTAGATAGATTTTAGCTTGGAGAGTTCAAAACTAAGTTCAAATGCAGAAATTAACATGTTTTTTGTTTGCTCTACAGCCATTGCTTTTCCCTCCGATATTTGCATACTTTTAAATTTACATCCCTTCTGTATGGGTTTTAGTGTATTAAAATATTCATATGTATTTAATGAATTTTTTCAAATGTGTTGTTTCACAAAATATAAATATTTATCTTATATCCGTTCAAGGGCACCCCAAATCTTGAATTCTATTTGTTCACATGTAAAAACACATCAAACGAACAACTAAGACAATTGTTAAGATAATCCAGTCCAAAACATACACACACACACACACACACACACACCACACACACACACACACACACCACACACACACACACCACACACACACACACACACACACACACACACACACAGAGTCCATGTATATTATTCAAATAAAAGTAGCATAGATTTAAAATTTTTGAAAATTAAAATGTGGCTTACATATTTTGTGTGATTCTGTGTGGAAGGCATGTAAGTTACTCTGAAATAGCTAAGGAAAATAGTCACAGTACTTACGAAAACATAACGAATAAAAGGCATAATAAGCACAATTTGCCTTGGATAATTATAATTGATAATGTTTATAGGAGATATTATATTAATTGTTATAAATGAAGGCTGTTGTTCTCCCATTTAGTTTACATTCTGCTAGAATATTAGTATTACAAAAAGTTAAGTCCAAGAATAAGTGATATTAATGATATAATGATGAAATATCAGGGCCAAAATTAACATTTTATGCCTATATTGATCTGTCAAACACAATATGGTTATTTATTAAGTATTTTGTAACATTTAATACATCACTGTACAACTAAGTTTGTATAGACCTCAAACACATCACTAAGTACTGATACCTTATTCTTCTGGATATTTCTTAGTCTTTTGTCTTTTAGCTGAAGCATTAGATTGTTTTGATCACATGTCTTTTTGTTAAAGACAGGATACTCATTGACAAGAACTAAGAATTCTGCGTAGAGAAATGAGATCTAAAACTCTTTTTAAGTGGAAATGCAGAATAAATTGGTTTTGTCAGTGTTTGTATAAGCTGCTGTTGCCATTCTCTTTGCATAAGAGACAGGGTGAAGAATCACTAGATTTTTGTATTCAATGCTTTCAACTCTGGTAGGCTCAGGATTGGCCCCAAGCACGAATGAAGGAGAAACTAAGGATACAACTTCTCTTTGGGAAACATGTTCAGAAAGTTTTTTCATGTCCACCGATACTAGTCGCCAAAATTTCCTTTCCACATGGAAAGGAATTAGTAATTGTCACTATTTGAAGAGTCCCTTTGACAGAGCCAGTAAACTAGAAGTCAGTGCATCATCCACAGAGCCAGCAGAAAAAAACCAATTTGTCTCATGGCTGCAAACAAAGCAGATGACTTGGTACCTTCTGAACATCTAATAGGTTATCAGACCAATGACTATTACCTCTGAAACACAAAAAGCAAAACGAGGAGAGAACGAAGCTGGTTCCCAGAGGGTACCAGAAAACAGATCAGACAGAGGAGAGGCAGCTAAAAACTCTTTAATCCTGACAAAGGTGCCACATCTATGGAAGGGAGCTGCCTTTTTTTTTTTTTTTAATGTTTATTTGTTTTTGAGAGAGAGGGAGAAAGGTAGGCGAGGAGGGGCAGAGAGAGACAGGAGACGGAGAATCCCAGGCAGGCTCCACACTGTCAGCAGAGACCCCGACACAGGGCTCGAACTCATAAATCACGAGATTATGACCTGAGCGGAAATCAAGAGTCTGATGCTCAACCAACTGAGCCACCCAGGTGCCCCAGGAAGCTTCTCTTTTAATGTTGATAACAAGGATTAATATTTTAGCACTCTGATTTAGAAAAAAAAAATGTTTCTGGAACTACTGCCCATTCCATTCATAGACAATTGTCAAATGAATTAGTTTTCACATGTATGTAACCAAGTTTGAATAGATACGTATTTTAAGTAGTTAATCATACACTGAGGCAACAAAATTAAGTCATGATAAAATAGTTGGTAGTAGAATTCTTATACTGCTTTAATTATCAAGTAAGGTTTAATACCAATAGTGTCTTGCATGATGCTTTATGATAAAATTATTCTAAGAAAAATTCCACGATATTTGCTGTTTTTGAGCTTCTTTTTGAACAAATAGAGGGCATGTAAGTTTCTCTGAAGTTTCAAGCATCTAGGGCTACATTATGGGGAAGAAAAATAGAGAATCAGAGTGTGAGAATGAAAGGTATACTCAGGGTAAGGATGCACCAAGTGAGAAGGACGTTCTGGAGCCTAAGAACCAGGAGCCAGTTTCACAGGAGCTGGTATTCTCCTTCCGCAGACGCCATGCTTAGAAGGACACAGCACTTGGTTTAACGTTCTGCTGCCACCTTTGTGAAATTATCAATAATCTCTAAGTGGTCTATATTTTTGTTTTGCATTGGCCTTCTTTCTTGGAACATTCTATAGCAAAATTCATTACCTTAGTTAAGGGAAACAGGCAAGTTGGAGAAAGTGAGTCTGAAGACCAGCCTTCTAAGATGTCCAGAAGCAACAGCAAAAGCTTTCTGGAAAGGACAGGAGGCTGCTTAGATACCAGGAACCAAAGCAAAGGGGGAGGGTTGATCTGTGGGATTTGCTGAAAATGGTTATTTTAAAAATTGTAAGTTTAGATAACTACTAGTGCTAATGATGTGGTGAGGAGATGGTCACTGAGTTTCATCAAAAGTTTCAAGACAGGGGCGCCTGGGTGGCTCAGTCGGTTGAGCGTCCGACTTCAGCTCAGGTCACGATCTCACGGTTCGTGAGTTCGAGCCCCGCATCAGGCTCTGGGCTGATGGCTCAGAGCCTGGAGCCTGCTTCCGATTCTGTGTCTCCCTCTCTCTCTGCCCCTCCCCCATTCATGCTCTGTCTCTCTGTGTCTCAAAAATAAATAAACATTAAAAAAAATTAAAAAAAAAATAAAAAAAAAAGTTTCAAGACAGATTTATAAAAAGTGGCATTTCAAGAAAAGATATATCTACCACTTTGTAGTCGTTACAAAGTAATATTACCTAATACAACCACACCATTCCGGTCAGCAAATACTATGTTTTATCAAATACGAAGTTGGTAGATTTTTGGCACTTGAAATCCTGAATAAAGCCCCTAACAGATGAGGTCACTTTGAAAATTCCAAATGGAATTATGAAGCAGTGTCTTTAGGTTTGCTTAGACGTTGTGTAAACCAAAATCGACTATAAAATTTTCTCAGTCCTTGCAAACAGTATCCTTATATACACTCTACGTTCATATGGGCTTTTTATTTCTGATAAGCTCTCATAAAATCCTATAAAGGATCAGCTCATAAAGTGATAGTGGTTGCAGCATCCACCACTTTAACAAACATATTTATATATAAATCTTAAAATCATCTATCTACTTTGAACACTACCTATTAACTTGGATTTATGGAAAATAAAAAGTAGATTAGCATGAGGCAAAATTGTTTCTTTTTTAAAAATATTTTATTTATTTTTGAGAGAGAGAGGGACACAGAGTGTGAGCAGGGGACGGCAGAGAGAGAGACACAGAACCTGAAGCAGGCTTCAGGCTCCCAGCTGTCAGCACAGAGCCCGACACGGGGCTCAAACCCACGAACTGCGAAATCATGACCTGAGCCAAAGTCAGATGTTTAACCAACTGAGCCACCCAGGCACCACCAAGGCAAAATTATTTCTATGAACAAACAGTCTATTTTTCTTAAAATTACTCAGTACTTTAGTTTAAGAAACCCTCTTTGTCATGTAACAGCAGATGTTACAAATTAAGATGATTATAATTTTATTCCAAACAATGAATCAACTGATTCTACATTAAGGTAAAATGCTGATATAAGAGAGTTTAATATGGTTTTATTAGAAAAAACTCTATTCCCAAATATATAATATCCAGGCTAAACCTCTGAATAGAAAACTTAAGGAAAAAATGAGGTAGAATAAGAAATGAGACTGTATGCTAGACCTACAATCCACCTGCATTAATATGTACATACAAGTTAACTGTTAAGCATAAAAATTATACAGAAGATATAACCACTCCTTTTGTCCTTTTTTAAAAAAATTTATTTATTTTGAAAGAGATAGTGACAGCGCACAAGTTGGATAGGGGAGAGAGAGAGAGAGAGAGAGCGAGATAGAGTCCACACTATCAGTGTGGAGCCTGATGCGGGGCTCGAACTCACGAATCGTGAGATCATGACCCGAGCCCAAATCAAGACTCGAACCGACTGAGCCACCCAGGCTCAGCCAGCCACTCCAATAGGAGGCATCCACCTCGATTGTTCTTAATCTCTTCCCAAAATATAGGGAAAAGTTTCCTGAGTGGTAAAAAGAAGACAAGAAGCCCGGGAATTGTTTTTTCATTCTCTTAACAAAGCACAATTAATAATGGCAGATTGAATAAAATTTTCACTCACTATAAAGATTAGTTACTAAATGGGTGGATGAATGGATGGATGAAGCAAAAAGCCTCCTCATAGGGTACAGGCTTTGGAACCCAGCATATATTTGACTCACACCTTGAACATTCTTGCTTATGCCTGCTTGACCTTAGCAATTTTTTATCATCTCCAACAAGTCTTATATTTCATCACTATAAAACAGGGTTTATCACCTCATTTTAAAGACATTATAAATAAAATTACCCAGAACACAATTAGTGTTGAATAAAAACAAATCTAAGCTGGTTTATAGCAGGAAAATTGCCTGAAATGGAATTTTAAAAAATAATAATAGACTATTTTTTAGAGCAGTTTTAGGTTCAGAGGAAAATTGAACAGAAGTTACAGACTCCCCATTTACCCCTTGCCTTCAAACATGTGTGACTTCCCCCATTTCCCCACCAGAATGGTACATTTGCTACAACTTATAAACCTACACTGCTACATTGATATCACCCAAAGCCCATGGTTTATACTCACATTCACTCTTCACTTGTTTCACTTAGTAATATGCATTTATGTTTCTTGCATGTCTTTTCATGGCATAATAGTTCATTTCTTTTTATCACTGAATAACGTTCCATTGTCTGGATGTACCACAGTTTATCCATTCACCCAATGGAAGGAAAGCTTGGTCGCTTTCCAATTTTGGCTACTATAAATATATCCATGTGCACATAAACATATGTGTGGACATACGTTTTTAACGCCTTTGAATGAATACCAAGAAGTATGTGATGGTTAATTTGATGTGTCAATCTGACTGGACTAAGGGATGCCCAGAGAGCTGGTAAAACATTACTCCTGGGTATGTCTGTGAAGGTGTCTCTGGAGGAGATTAGCATTTGAATCTGTAGACTGACTAAAGATTTCTTTCACCAGTGTGGGTAGGCATTATTCCATCCCTCAAGGGCCTGAATAGAACAAAAAGTTAGAAGAAAAGCAATTCTTTCTACTTGAGTTGAAAAACCCATCCTCTCCTGCCATCAGATAGATATCAGAGCCTCTGGTTCTCAGGCCTTTAGACTCAGACCAGGATCGATGCTGTCAGCCTCCCAATTCTCAAGCCTTTGGACTCAGACTGAATTACACCACCAGCTTTCCTGATTCTCCAGCTTGCAGACTGCAGATACTGGGTATTTTCAGCCTCCATGGTCTTGTTAACCAATTCTCCCAATAAATCTCATCTATGTCTGTATCTTTCTACATCTATCTATTTTCTATTGGCTCTGTTTCTCCAATAACCTTGACTAATACATAGTATGATTGCCAAATAGTATGAGAACAGTGTGTTGAGTTTTATAAGAAACTACCAAACTGTTCTCCAAAGTAGCCATACCATTTTTATATTCTCTCCAGCATTGAATGAAAGTCCCTGTTGCTTCACATCCTCACCAGCATTCAGTGTTGTCAGCGCTTTGGATTTTGGCCATTCTGATAGGTGTGTGGTGGTATCTCATTGCTATTT
Source organism: Panthera uncia (assembly GCF_023721935.1). NCBI lineage: Eukaryota > Metazoa > Chordata > Mammalia > Carnivora > Felidae > Panthera > Panthera uncia. Next base: position 107,876,079 of record NC_064811.1, on the reverse strand, counting down.
TAATTTGCGTTTCTTCTTTTTAATTTATTTTTTATTTTTTTTAACGTTTATTTATTTTTGAGATCGAGAGAGACAGAGCATGAATGGGGGAGGGTCAGAGAGAGGGAGACACAGATTCTGAAACAGGCTCCAGGCTCTGAGCTGTCAGCACAGAGCCCGATGCGGGCCTCGAACTCACAGATTGTGAGATCATGACCTGAGCCGAAGTCGGCCGCTTAACCGACTGAGCCACCCAGGTGCCCCTAATTTGCGTTTCTTTGATGACCTATGACATGGAACACATTGGTCATGTGCTTATTTGCATATCTTTGATGATGTATCTGTTAAGGTCTTTGCCTATTTTTTAATAGGGTTGTTTGTGTTGAGTTTTGTTGAGCTCTTTATATTTTTTAGATAATAGTTCCTTGTTAGATGTGTATTTTGCAAATATTTTCTCCCAGTCTATGGCTTACTTTCTCATTCTCTTGGTATTTTCATTTACAGGGGACAAGTTGTTGATTTTAATGAGTCCAACTTATCAATTATTTTATGGATTGTGCCTTTGGGGTTGTATCTAAAAAGCCGTTATCATGACCAAAGTCATCTAGGTTTTCTCCTACGCTATCTTCTGAGTTTGTAGTTTAGTGTTTTACGTTTAGGTCTGTGATCCATTTTGAGTTAATTCTTGTGAAGGTGCCAGGTGTATGTCTACGTTAACTTTTTTGCATGTGGATGGCTACTTGTTTTAGCACCATTTGTGTAAAGACTATTTTTGCTCCATTGCATTGCTTTTGCTCCTTTGTCAAAGATCAGGCGACTATATTTATGTGCTCTATTTCTGCGTTCTCTGTTCTGTTCCACTGATCTAATTGTCCATTCTTTTGCCTATGTCACAGTGCCTTGATTACTGTAGCTTTATAGCAAGTCATGATGTTGGTAGTGTCCAAATTCTATAAGAGAAAAACTAAATGGGGGCATTAAAATACTGGAATCAATTCTGATTTGACACGTGGAGAGATACAGTATTAAGAAAGACATCAAATATTATAGAAAAGTAGTCTCATTCTATGCACATTTGACTTACCCTGAAATAACTCAACATTGGGATATTTTAGACGAAGTAACTAAATTCTACATAATGCTTCTTAGATAAATTATCAGAAAGAACTAGTGACTAAAGCTTGCATCCATTTCCCCATGCAAAAATAGAACAATCCTTGCCCTTATCTCCATCACTAGAATATTATGATAAAAGAAGATAAAATGTGTTTGAAAGTACATTGAGCTCTTTGAAAGGTTTGATACATGTGTTTGTGTATATAAGTTCCCCTTCCTCTGGAGGGGCTATGATATTATTTTGATTATTTCTTCAAGTGGTGTTCCAGGACACGCTCTCTCGCCCACTTCACTATCACTTTAATAACTCCACTGCCAGAAATTGCTGCTTATGTCTGGTGCTCCAGCAGTAATGATTGAATAGCTCACATAATTCAAAATCATGGATTTCAATATTTTATTTTGGCCTCCATCCAATGTGCAGAAACTTAAATGAGTGGCACCAAAAATATCTTTATTTATAATAAATTGCTTTACCCAGTAAGGTCAAATTACTCTCCTTGTGGCATTATCTTGAATACTCTTAAAGAATTAAGTGGATGACCTTTCCCCCCCCACCCTTTCCTCCATTTGTCTGATTAAGGTCATGCCACATTTTTTAAAACCCACATTTTAGAATTTTTATGAACACATATGTGTCAAACTCAGATTTTGCCAAAGTTAAACCACTCCTAAAGAAAATAAGCTTGGAAGAAAAGGACAGTAATGATTACCTTAATCATTAATAATCAGATTCAGGATTCAGACTAGGCCCAGAGTAATAAGGTACATGCCCTCTTGATGTTAAAATCCCAAGACAGTCTCCCTTCCCTTTGGTTTGGTGTGTTACAAGACCAGAGGTTTTATTTTTATGATCCAAGAAGTTCTTAATGGCTTTGCAGTGGGGATATAAAAATCCATTCCCCAAATATAGAAAAAAAAATTCAGATGATCACAAACTCTAGCAATATTTCTATTATTATAACCTTGATAATCAGATCATCGTCTCAACAGAACTGCATTGACAGTTGTTTTGCACTGGTTTTGCTCCAGAAAATAGTATCCCCAGAAATCCTCTGGTGTTGTTTGCCATCATCTTGACATATTTCTACCTCTACAGGTTAGAAATATTTGCATCATTGACATATATCTCCATAGATTTGCCAGCTTATTTCATTTGACATTGCAACATCATGTCTGTGGATTTATATTATAAAAATCTCATGAGAATGTCAATGACACAAAATCCCATTACAGTGAAGGGGAATTAGTGACATTAGAAAAAAACATTGTGAAAAGTGACTAGACTACCTCATTTCTGGGAGCTCTCTTTCATTAAAATGAAAAAAAACCTCCTGATGTGATTGTTTAAATACTTTTCCATATGTCTTTTAAAAAATACTACTATAAAACACAAACCTAAGATAAACTAATAAAATAGGCTAAACGAGAAATTGGGTACTTTCTGTTCCATTATTATAATTCCTTACACTTAGTTAATGGCAATGCAGCTGAGGCCAGGAAAAATGCAGGAGGGAGGGAGGCCTCATTCGCTTGTCATTACTGTTCCAGCACACGACTCCACAGCGTGAGTGAGTGCAGAAAAACCTGGTACGGATTGAGTCAGGGTATTGAAAACTTAAGCCAAATCCTATTTCTGGTACTAATAAATTCGAGTTCACCAGTTGATTTAAAAGCTGTCTGGGGATAAAACTCAACGACTTCAAATCTCACAAGAGATAAAAGGGCCCTTTTCTTTTCTTTATATTTTTGTCCCATTTTCTTTTAATTTCATTTTGAGGTATGACATCCCACCCCATCACTTGGTTACACCACGGGACAAGTTATTTAGTGACAGCTACAGGAATAATCTCTACTACAGTTGCTCTCATTCACGGCATGAAGGAAAATGAGTTGGATGCTTTTCAGTTGACAGGGCAGAACTAGGAATCTTTCAGACGTCCCCAATTTCATATGCTGCTAGCCAAATCACTTTTATTTCCCTTACTAATAGGGATATTAATGTGTAAGTTTCCCTAGAGTCGCTTGCTTTTATGCAAAGGCAGGGTGGATGCTTTGTGTACAAGGGACTCTATATGAGTTTCTTTTTTGGATTTATGGAGTTTAGGAGTCGCATGCAATCATTTATAGCTTGGCTGACAGGGAGCACAGTGCACATTACCACTCGTCTGCTTGGTGATTTAAAATTACCTACTGGAGACTATTGCTGAGATTAGCTCACTTACTTTATCATATACTTTAGTTATAAAATATATAACAGACATGCAGACAGAAAACTTGTAGATTTCTAATATTCTTATATCTTAGGGAAAAAAACCTAGGAATGTTGCATTCAAAGACAAGTTCAGTTCTCAGTAGTTAAATGATGGATGTGCTATTTTGATAACAAATCATTGTTATTAGGGCCCTCCTAGTGGAAAGAGGATAGCTTTTGTAGTCAGACATAAATGACACAGACTCGGGATCCTCTGTTTTTCAGCAGAGGGATGTCAAACAATGGAACGAATAGTATCAATTTTCAGGGTAACTTTGAGACTTAAATGAAATAGTACATACCCAGTACCTAGCTAGCAAATTCCTGCAGACATGTGTACAAGCCTATCCATTCATCATCATTTATATTAGCTCTTTTGCACAATAGCTCCAAGAACATATACTCATTTTTGTAACTAGCAAAGTTTCTCAAAAGTGAAAATAAAAGAATCCTCCAACTTTAAAACATCTAGATGGGTCTAGATAATACAGTCCAGGTCTATTGTGACTCAAAATTTAAGTAGGGCTCAAGCACCAGCATCAATATTTCAGAGATTCCTCTCTTTACCTTTGCCTTCTAATTGATAATCCAACTTCCCTCCTTTAGCCTTCTTGTCATATCCCCAACCTCATCCCCATTGAAGAGGAAGTATGAGTTTCTAACAGCTATTATTATTATCTATAAGTTCACAGGAGAGATGGAACAAGGGTGAGACCTTGAAAAATAGTTTTCTCTGTCTTCTGACAGGGTGAGAGAGAATGAGCTTCTAAGGTCTACTTCACTACATGTTAGTCATTCATCCCAAGCTTTTTCTCCTACTCTGTCTTCCCCCCCTACTAATTGATTTAAAATATATTTTACATGTTTGATATCTTAATAAAAACTAATAATATTTATTTTATTTATAGCTATTTATTTTATGAATTATTTGAAGGATGGATCTAACTTTTGGAGGATTGGGAACAAATTAAGATATTCCTCTTCACCTAGATCAATTGTTTCAAGATACACATTTTACTTTGGAACTTATTAATAATGTTAGGTAGTACAGATGAGTGAATAAAGCATACAAAGGAGGATGTGTGTGTGTATTGTATATAAATATAGATATAGATAAAAATACAGATAAATAGATATAGTACAATATACACTTATAATACATTGAAACATGGATATATACATGTATGCATATACAATGAGGAACTTTGAAATAAAGTTTGCAGTTCAGTTTAAAAGCCTCTTTCTGTGTCAATCAGGACAACTGAAGTTATTCAGCAGCAAGCAACAATCCCCTATCCCTCAGTAACTTAAAAAACAAAATGTCATGTCTTCTCATACCAAATTCCCATCATGTATAAACTGTGGGATCTTCGCTATGTTGTCATTGCCCTCACCCTCAGAGCCAAGCTAATAGATTAGCCTCTACCTGGAGCACTGCTATTTTCAGTAGCCATGTGACTAATCTCACAAAGACCAAAACAGCCAGAGAAGACACTTGTGCTTACAGCTTCTTAGACAGAACTGATCACATGCACCAGACAATGCCAAGGGAGATAGCAAGTGAAACTCTGACACGAACCCAGAACTGGGCTATTCGGAAAATGGCGCTAATTACTATCAGACTACAAACTAAGTGGTTACTGGCTGCAGGCACATCTAAAACACCTGCATATTCTAAGCAGCCAGCACAGAGCCTGGCACTCAGAAGCTGCCCAGAAATAAGCTCCTGGGTGAAGGAGTGTATTTCTGGAAAGGAAGCTGACTGGTAATAATTTTAAAAGCTATTTTCTTAGTGACCTTGGACTACCTGTTGAGGAAAGGCTGAGATTTGCGGTATGTAGAATCAAATGAAATTGGCTTGCACTGCATGGCAAGTTATAATCAATAACCTCCGATTCCTTATTTTTAAAATGTAAATGAAACCACCTGCCCTAGGGTGGAATGCAAAAGTACTTTTTAAAGCTGCAATATGCTTATAATATTAAATAGATCTCATTTTTGCCAACCAGAATGAAGCCACACAAGAAAACCCAGCTGGGATAGGTTTATAATCCAAATAAAGACTCAAAATCACAATTATCATCACAGATGGAAATATACTGCTCTGGATAGTGTCACTATGTATAAATCCAGGAGCAAAAAATATTGATTGGGCAACATAGATCTTCTCAACTGAACAATCTAGAATCCCCACCCACATTCCCTCAATTTTTCCCAGGCCTGTCTGCCAGCATTATATATGTCATCTTGCAGTCAGTTCACTGACACCCTGTAGCTCAGTTGAATAAATGAATCAGTAAACAATGAAAAATATGTTGAGGCATGCTGTCAATTAAGGAATAAATGTAAGTTGACTAGAATTACAGAGAGAAGGAAACAGGATATGGAAGTATAAGAAGAAGGAATGTGTGAGTGATTAAATATGAGATGTACACAAGGGATCACAGGACAAGTCAAGGAAGGATTGTTACAATGGAGGCATTCAGCCTAAGATGGATAGATCTGTGTTCAAAGTATGAACATATATAAGGTTTCAAAATGCCAACTGTTGTTTTAAGCCATTTATTAGGTTCTTTAAAACTGATGACCAACCCAAACTCCAAAATATAAGCAATTACAGACACACGTATAGGGGCCTTGAGGTTCAGCCGTTCGACTGCTACACTGAGAACTGGCAATATTCCTTGGGTAATTGGATTGCATTGCCTGCTGCTTTTATATCTCATCTCACTGAGGCATGTATTTGATATTCAGAGAAAATTCAGGGTAACTAATGAATGCTGCAAGCACAAATGAATATTATTTTTATGCAGATTTTTTGGCAACTGCGTAAAACATTTGGAGAGAGTAACCCAGCATCAGAAGCATGGATGGAGAATGGAGGCTTTGCATTCTAACCATATGCCCGCCTCCAGCTCCATGCTTAATCTATTTGGGTCTTCCCTCCATCTTCTGGCTGTACCAGCTGGCTAACTAAGAGTTCTCAGGGTATATGATATCCGACAATAGAATGGTGAGCATTTAAAATTCTAATAAAGAACTGTTGAAGAACTGAGTCATAAATCAAAACCCCTGTTTTTTGTCTTAGAAACATCCTGAGCTCCTAAGTGGCTGCTGGGCATACCATTTACATTCTAGATCCTTTTATAAGGCAGTAAGTTGTAGATTAAAAAAGCAAAGAATTTGAAGTCAGAAAGTACTTAGGTTTTGTTCTAGCACTCACTTAGCAAGATGTGACGGAATCACTCAGGTCTCTTGATGAATGTTAGTTACATCAGATTTCAAGAGTGCAAAAAAGTGCTGTCTGCAGGATTATAAGGGTAATTCCTATAAACATTTCTACACACTCTACAGCAATATGCAAACATAAGAAAAGCTATAAAATTGTATCAGCCCCAAGGTCTCAAGAAACAGTTCTAAAAAATCACTGAAGTGTCTGAAATATAGTCAGATTTTTTGCTACTTCTAAATAATGTAAATCTCACATTTATCCAAGGTATGGATTTATGGTCATCACATAGCAAATATTTTGACAAATATACTGAGGGTCAGGCCCACTAAGGATGGTGGATCTTGGTGTTTACATGATTGGAAAACAGTAGTGCCGAAGAGTTTTTTGTTGTATATGTTTTAATGTTAACTTCTTACTAATAAATATGAATGATCTGTGAAGTAATTAAAGAGTAACTCTATAACTCTGTCACTCCAATTTCTGAGATGCTTACTATCCAATGTTTATGCCCTATTTTGAATGTATTTAATATCCCAAATAGAACTTTTAGGTTTGTATTTCATTTGCAGGTTATGTTGATTTGTGTTAATTGCAAAATATCCCAATCTATAACAGTGTTCAATATTTATCTCAATTATGGAAGCATCCACAGAAACAATCTAGTCTTACGTAAGACCTTATGTAAGGTCTTTCATAAGGAAAATCTTAGCTAACATTTACTGAGTGCTTACTACGTTCTATACACAGGGTAGTGTGTGTGCGTGTGTGTGTGTGTGGTTTCATTTAAGCTTCAGAAAAGCCCCATAATTAGATAAACAGAGGCTTGTTGATGGTCACTCAATTGAAATTTGTCTCTAGAATCTTAGTTGACTAAGAAACCCTCTGTGCATCATACATATACTTTGATGACCAGCCAACAGAATACTGGCACAGTATTTAAGAAAATGAAAAAAAAAAAAAGAATGATATTGTATATGTGGGTGTGCCACAAATAAACCATAACAAAGTGCCAAATGGAAGGTGAATGTTCATTTTGTGAAACAGTTTTATAAAGAGGACAAAAGGACTCAATTCGTATTCAAAGCAAAGCACACGTTTTAGGAACAGTTCAAGTTGATTACTCTTCCACAATCCTGTTTTAATTAAACACCACCATTAAGAACCACACGAAATGATATGCTAACATATCGGTTTGTGGATAACATATTAATCTGAAGTTTTCTCCCATCAAAGTGTTAAAAAGTTGGACTTAGAAGTGCAGGGGTTTTTACAGCGTTGTCCCTTCTCTTCCCACACTCTGTGAATCCAGAGACACCGAAGGTCACTTCAGTGTTCACCTAGAACTGGGATGAGCCAGCCTATCTCAGGGCTGCATGTACACACATTCAAATAAAGAACACGAGTGATGAACAACAGGGATGGTACCATGAGATCAGTTCTTGCTTTAGCTCTGACATGTTCGATCTTGAAACATACTGCACTGCACGCGGTGATATTACAAGAGACCAGAAAGTTCATCACCAACCCCTTATCTGGCAGATCATAAAATGCAACTTGGAGAACTGAAGTGATCTGCAAGAGATCGCACAGAAAGTTGATGGCAAAATAAGAAAACAAATCCAAACTTGAGCAAGTCACATTATTTTAAAGGATATGAGTACCTCTGTAAAATGAGAAATTTTAGCAACATAACTTCTTAGATACATCTAGCACAAAAGGCTACAGTTGCTGTGTAAGGTCTCAAATGAGAATGTAGGTGTACAAAAAACAATGAGCAAGAGACTCAGACTTTACAATTGGATGCCCTGCTTTCTCAGACCCTCCATTTCCTCACATTATACAACATGTGGGTGCACATGTGTGGGAGCGCGCCTGTGCTCTTCCTAGTTTGTATGATTATTAGGAAGTTCACAGGGTACAAAGTATGGGAAGAAAATAACAGCATATTGTTTGATTCCCTCATCAGTATTTAAACAGATCTTTGGTTGCTTAGTCTGGTTAAAATAATAACATTTCTTCAGAAGATGTAGCTGTTTTCAGTCAAAATGTAAGACGTTACAGATAAGTCAGTATCAGTGCCAATTTATTACAGAAGTCAAATTCATCTTATTTTCTTGGTTCGGGAGAATTAGTCATCAGTCTTATGATACAGCAGACTTTGAAGTCTTCAAGGTTTATGAGTCACAAGGGTGCCCAAAAGGCATAAACATTATCGCAAATTCTGGATTGCCTTATGATATTAGAATGTTAACCTACCATTAATTAATTACTTTATATATTAAACAATTAGAGCTCTGAAACAGTTTTTTCATCTGTAAAATTGGAATAATAATGGAACCTCTGTTAGAGTTTGCCATGTGGCTAAAAATAAATAGTAGATACAAAGTACTTAGGATAATGCCTTCTGCATGGAAAGCAGCAATAAATTTAAAGATTATTACTACTTTCATCGATAACTAAAATTTGAAATATTACACAACCAGGTGTTTCTTTTTGTTATAACTTGAGTGAAAATAACTTGGAAAAATGATTTGTTTTCTTAATCTATATCACAATTACAACAAAAATTCATAATAGATATATAGATCTTAAAAATTGGACAAAAATTTTATTTCAGAAAGAATAGTGAGAATCAAAATATACATACACTTTTATCAGGCAGATGATATATTTTTGAAAGAATGGTGGAGAGCCGAAAACAGAAAAATAAAGAAGTTGAGAAAAAGTCATTTTATTAGCTGTCTTCTATTTCCTTCAAAGATAAATAAGAATTGCTTTGCTCTAAGAATGTTAAGTTGTTCCCCCAAATTCTCCTCATTTATCTTCCAAATTCAAAACCATCATGTGTGCAATGACAGACTCACTCCCCAAAGTTTGTATTGTTATTGTTATTGACAATACCATGTTTTAAATTTCTGGAGGAAGTAAAAACAAAATAAGCTATAGCCATACAAGGCCAGCTGTCACATGTCTGTGCTCAAATTTAAGCCAATAAAAATGACAGTCTTTTTAAAACAGAACAAAACAACTAAGAGTAAAAGAATAAAGGCAATCACGTCCCCAAACTGAAAGACAGAGATGGTTCTCGAAGGGTTCAAAATTCAGTATTGTGAAAGAGGTTAACGATTAGTTCCACTTCGTAGAGAACCTGCTTCAATATTGCCTTTTCTGTTCTATTTGGATGAGTATAAATAAATGACATTTCTTGTTTGTTAAGAATGTCCATTACTTCAGTATATGTGTAAACTGAATGTTGGGAAAGAGCCTGAAATAAGATTTCAAGAATTGAATAATTTGCATTCTTATATTTCAGGGAAGGATGGCTTAAGCAAAATATTAATGTGACAAGTATCTATGAGCTTCAAGGTAGAGGAGCATATTAATGCACTGATTTTATTTCACTGAAGGAATGTGACACTTCTGGACAGCTCAAGAGATTGGCTGCAATATATGGAAAGAAAAAAAGGAGATCACTGAAGCCACACTGTGCTGCTCTGTGATGCTCAAGTCATAGCAGACATTAATAAGTCACTAGCTATTTTCCCATGCTTGTCATAACCTTTGTGTCACAATTTCAGTGAAGAGAGAATAGAAGACAAAGAACTTCAGGGAGAGAAAGTTAAAGCAAGCCTGTCAAGGATTGGCAGGCCTAAATGTGATCTCTCTTCTGTTTTCGTCACTATTCCCTGAGAAGCTCGTGTCAATCTCACTTGGCCAAGTTTTCAAACACAGCACCTAATTTGGGAAGTGTCTGAACACAATCAAGTTGTCACCAGCCCATCTTGTGGGCATTCAGGCTTCCTGGTAATGATACTAATTTGGAAAGCCCAATTTAGATCACTGTGCTTACATTAGCCTCTATGAAATCAGAATTTAAATTTTGCTTTTTAAAGTTGTAAACATAAAATGTCTTAAGAGCTCCAAGTTAACAAGGCACTTAAAGTAACATCTATTCTTCTATATGACTTTGTGATACCCTGGAAACGATTAATTCGTTGCTCACCACAGGCTTTTAAGTTACATATTAATATTGAAAAACAGGATTAAAAGGGACAAAGCCTAAGACACTACACAGTGTTTTGGGATAAAGATAATTAATTGATAAATTGTTACCATGAACACCACTAATTTTAGTTCTGTGCAAAAGTGAACATGTGCCAACCACAAAAACTTTTTTTTCAAAAATATAATGAGAAAGAAACTGAAGTCATTTATACATGTATACATATGTGTATGTATATGTAAAGATATATAGGTATATATACATATGTATGTAGTTAATATTGCTTATTTGGGTATCTGGAGTTACAGCTAAAATTTGGGTTAATGTTATCAAGCAAGTCTTAAGCATATACACAGCATCTTCATGCTTTTAAACAAAATTTTATGCAGAATCTAGAAGAAGGTTAAAGATAAGTTCATCAAACCTAGGCATTTAGACAAATGCAGCATTGTCCTTCTGTTGGAAGCCTGCACAACACTGTGCAAAAAGAGAACAGTCAAAAGACTTTTAGAATTAGTAGTTTTTAATTTTTTTAATGTTTATTTATTTATTTGAGAGAGAGAGAGCATGAGCAGGGGAGAGTAAAAGCAAGGGAAAGAGAGAATCGCAAGCAGGCTCCATGCTGTCAGGGAAGAGCCCTATGCAGGGCTCAAACTCACAAAAGGTGAGATTATGGCCTGAGTAAAAACCAAGAGTCAGACGCTTAACCAACTGAACCATCTAGATGTCCCAGAGTTAGTAATTTTTAATTTATTTGTGTTTCTACAACAGAATATTCTATATTTTCTATCTAGCATTTTCCATCAAAAAAGAAAAATAACTAGGCTGAAAAAAAATCAAGTTTACTTTCCTTGATAATCCCTTGCCTAATCATATCCCTTTTTTTTTTTTTTTACAAATGCAAAGATTCCTTCTGCCTTAATTTAACACAAAGCACCTAATTTAAGCTATGTGTAAGCAGATTTTAAAATTTATGTATGCATATACATATAAGTATGCATACATACATATCCTTATACATTTATATTTTAATTTTATTATTTAGTAAATCAATGATTATAAAAAATATATTAAAATATAGGTTTTTCTTCAAATTGTATCTCTCCTCATATTTCGGTCCCAGTTTAAGGGAGCCATCTTCTCCATAGAAAACTGGGTTCCCAGGTTTCTTGTGACTTTTTACTCAGCCATCCTATTATCCTGATTTCCATGTTTGAAGCTGGGCTTACTCTGAACAATCCCAAGAAGAAATAGAGAGGAAACTGTTCTGTTAGCAGTGTTCTGAACAAACCTGGAACTTGTTGTATGACTGCTGTTTATTTTCCATTGGTGAGAACTTAGCTGGAAACAGACAAGAAAGCTGAGAAATGAATGCTCTCTCCAGCTGTATTTCCATGAATGCTACTAAAACAAGTGTGGAAGGAGGGTAGTGTGTGAAAATGGATACCGGGGAAAGTTAGTAAGCTCTGCTATCCTGATGCATTACTAATCCGAAAATTTGATGATAAAATTTCATCATCTCAAGGAAATCCACCAGTACTTTGAAATTGAGAGTTCCCTGGACACTGTCACTCTTTTAAATTACCATTGTTTAAAACTTAATCTGGTGAAGAATACTTCCCCTTCCATTCCTTTTTCAGAGTCAGAGAACTTTTACTTTTTCTTTCTTTTTTTTTAACCTTTGTAATCCTATTTTTATTTTCCAGTAACAGCCTGCATTTCTACCGTAGCTCTCTACTTGGCAAACTCTTGACCGTCAGAGTCAGAGTACTTTTGAGTTCAAGTCCGATGACTGTACTCCACGGTCTATGATGGTAGATGTAGACAGTGGCAATGTCACACACATTTTTAAGAGGAAATGGTCAATGATACTCTTCTTTCCGAACATTATGTGTTAGCCAAATGTCTCAAGATGATTTATAAGAAGTAGTGGAATGTAGCTTTATGACAGAATGGAAATGAGACTACAGGGTATATTTAACAAAATCACAGAGAACACCAAATCCTAGTTTCATAATATGAAAAGATACATTCTTATTTAACTCACACAAGATGAATATCCCCAAACAGTGCAATTAAAACTTTCAAATGTAATCATTTCTCATTTGTTTTGGATACAATAGTCTTATATAGATCTGCTGTCAAAAAATAAATAAATAAGTAAGAGGAATCAGTGTGGAGGCTACTTAGATGTGAATTCAATTAGTGAGATTGAAAATTTGTGATTTGGTTTCTGAAATCTTTAGGATTTAGATTTACATATCTTGTCCAATTCACTTCATGAATTTTGATAATACTTGGCAAATTATTTATGAAGGTTAAGTTTAACAACTAAGTACAATTTTCTTTTTGAGAAGAGTCCCAATTCTTGAAAGGTATAATTAGCCCTGACTGAATGGCAGGATCAAAGGAAGGCCACTAATTGCCCCAAGGGAAAGGATAATTTTTAGCCTTGTTTGGACACTATATAACAAACCAGGACTTGTATGTAAATGTATAAATATATATTTATCCATAAAGTAGATGGCATGATGCTTCCAGAAATGAATAGTATTGTGGACAAATAATCAAGAAGCAAAATGATATTCATTTGTTCAATAAATATTCATATGTTTATTGTATTCATTCTTTGTCAGGGTCCTATAATAGATACAAAGAATTTAGCAGAGGAAATTAAGTGGTCTATGCCCTAATGGAATTTAAATCCTAGGGGGAAAGATAGGCAAAAAACACATGATTACAATTTTGATGACCATCATGAAAGGAGATTCAGAGAGATCATTCACTGAGGTATCCAATCTGCTCTGAGGAGATTAATAAAGGAAGTGACATCTTAGTTAATACATAAAGAAAGAATAAACTTATGTATATTAAGGTGTAGTGGTGAAAAAGGGGAGCCTGAGGAAGAAATTTCCTTCTAATGCCTGCATGTGAAAAGAGAAGGTATGTGTAGAACCAGTTGAGTATGTCCCATTTGTCTGAAGTATAGACAGATGTGGGTATAGAAAAAGAATAAGAAATAAATTTCCAAAGGTGGGCAGAGACATTTTTAAATAGACTTGCTATCCATATTAACCATTTAGAACTTTTTGTAAATAGCAAAGAAAATTAGGAAAAATGGCCAAGGGGCTCTATCATTGGTCTAGGCATTAAAGGGCAGTGGTTCTCTGGTCTATGGCAATGGCAAGGGTAAAGAGAAGGTGACAGAATGAAGAGGGTTTGGGTCAATAAAATTTAGTGATAGACTGAAGGAGGAATGAGGAAGAGAGGGCAGTCAAGAATGGTTCCAAAGATATTGGCTTCAGCAACTGGGTATATGGTTTTAGCATTGGATGAGATTGAAAACACTTGAGGAAGGGCTTATTCAAGAGCTTAGGAAAGGGTCACAAGTCAGCTAGTTTAGTTTGTCTTTAAGACACCCCAATAAAAAGATCTAATGAGACATCAGATATATAATTTGTAGCTCAGTGAAGGTTCTAGAATGGAGATGGAAATTCAAGGCTTCTCAGTCTATATCTGGTAATTGAATTCTTGGGAGTGGATGATGTTATTTAAAGAGAATATTAATGGACAACAAATACATATTAAGGCAGGTTAAATGAAGACATAGAACTGAGGTGAATGATATTCTTCCATTTTAATAAATGACCTAAATGGAGTAATGCACACAATTCTCCATTTGAAACATATAACTAGGTTCAAAAAGAAGAACCTTTTTTTTCCTAAAAAGTTAATGATTTTTTAATAAGTGTTGATTTCTAGAACAAAAACAGTTAATTTAAAACAACCTAAAGAGTTATAAAAGATAACAATTAAATAGTATTAAATTACTAGGTCATATAAGCAAATTAACTCCAATAGAAATGACCTAAATAAGACACTGGATAATCTACAACTATGAAAATCATACTATGTGTCCTGGTAACAGATTGTTAGTGAATGAAACTGCATCTCTTATTAGAGTATAAGTAAAAGATTCTTTGTCTAAAATTATTTTTCTTTTACATATGACTCCATAGATGTGCTCAAGATGAAAAGTTAACGTTTCGGGTTCTACTAAAATGTTTTATTGGGAATGATAGTTCTTTTAACAAGAAAATAACAGGGCACATGTGTACATTTTTGTAGGAATTAAATTTCTCTCTCTTAGACTTATCTTTACTACCCTTATTAATACCTGAATGCACTTTAGATGTTAAGTTCATGATCCTAAGAAGAGTTGGTGACTGTCTTCAAAATAATCTGAGGTAACTTTGTGTGTGGGGCAGTGGGGGGAAGCCCACTAGAGTTATAAAATCTGTACTTACATCCTGATTTTACAATTTACTTAAGTTTTGTGAACCTCAGGATTTTCATCTGGAAAACAGATTTAAAATATTTCAATCTCCCTATAAAAAGAGATGAGGTACATGATAGATTTTATTACAGTGTCCAAAGCAGCTTAATTGTTGTTTGAAATTTAGTCATATAAATAAAGAACACTATTATCACACAATTCAAGGAGAAATAAAAAGAAAGATATCTGTGACATAATAAACTTATTCCAGAGCACATAAGAGCAAAGGCAAAAGGTCACATCTACTAAGCCACTGATGATATTTCTTGAAGAAAGCCACACTGACATCAAAGAATACTATTCACCTCCGTCTGTGACACCCCCATGAAGGAGGAAAACATGAAGACAGTTTTAACAATGTGAACATAGTGGATTTGCATAATTCAAAACTAAATATTAAAAAGCTACATGAATGTCCTTGAAATGTTGAAAATCTTTGAAAATCCTGGAAGTTCATAGGCAAACGAGAGCTTTGGAAATCTCATATTCTATGTAAAAATAGAAGAATGAAGTGAGTCTTCAGAAGTTAATGTTGTAAGTTGAATTAGCTTTTCATTTTCATAAAATTTATGAACTTAATAAATAAAACTGACTTGCTTCTCTAGGAAGATGACTTAATGTAATCAGTTTTTTTTTAATTAATTTTCCCCACTGGCCTTAATTGCTCACACTGGTCTTTTTTTTTTTTTTAAATGCAATATATCTTTGGCTTTCTCACATTAGCAGTCACAGAAGTTAAAAGTTTGAGTAACTAACATTTCTGAAACTTTTGCTATAGTTTCACAGCAGTGTCTACCTCTACATTACAGACTAGTAACCGAATAAGAGCTACAAGCAATGTGTGACAAGTGTCTGCAATGTATGCAAACACGAATGAAATTAGCTTTCATTTCTCACAGGAATCATTACATAGTAGATGCGAACAATATAAATTACTTCTTGTCATCTTTTTACATTTGATCAGTTGAAGGATCCCTTTAGAAAGTGTGGGGAAGAGGAAAAGTGCTGGCAATATGACACCCCTTCAGGTTCCATTTGAAAGTTTGTTCAATTTTCTATTCACACTACTCTACCTTCTGATGGTCTCTCTTCAAAATGGGATTCCTTTGATAGTCGGGCATCTTATATCTTATTCCTCCAGGCTAAGATCTCTATTTTCACTGCTTCCTTTGGAAATTAGAATTTCTGTCTTCCACAATATTAAGTAGAGGCTTTTTTAAAGTGCTTATGACTTGACAAAAAACGCATTAGCTGTGCAAACTGACAAGAAGTTGTGCTTGTGGAGATTGCAAGAAGCAGCAGAGCCTCTATTACGAACATATTGCTTTTTATTATAAAATATGACTCCCATTAGTTTTGGGCTACAGCCAAGTCTCTTCTCATAGTTTAAAAAGGAGTTACCTTGACAAGATTCGACTTAAATCACATCTTGATCTATATTATGAACACAAAAGAACCCTTTCTGCATTAAAGTGACAATAAGAGTCTGATTTATAATCCTAAAGCAAAGAAATTCAGAGTTAAATAAATCAAATGACTTAGCACTTGTCCCAAGATTTTTCGCAAGAGTGTGAAATCTAGGAGAAAAAAAAGAATAAACACTAAAACAAATATTCCATCTGTAAACTCAAAGTATTATGTGATCATATTAAGCATGCATTTTCAGTTTGGTGCATTTCAAGAAGATAATTAGAAATAAGACAATTGTCTCCTCAGAACAGGAATGAAATTTGTGGTGTTTCTGCACCCATAACAATTGTGAGTGTGCTTTTTTCTTTGTTTTTTTTTTTTAAATTTTTTTCTTGAAGCATGATACAGGTTTACAGCCAGTTCACATATTTCATAATCTTAAACACCCTCAGGAAAATTTATTTATCGTCAACTTAGAGAGTTAAAGCACCTACTATTTCTCTAAAGCCCCCAAGCTTAATAACTCGACAGTGTGTAAAAGAAAATATCTCTACAGAGAACAGAACATAGCCACAAGGAAAAGATACATGTATCTACTAAAAAAACAAAAATTAGTATCAAGCATTATTCTGAATGTTTCTAAATTAGACAAAATCCAAACCTTCATGGAACTTACTTTAAGGAGGACTCTAAGGCAAATATGACAATTATCTAATAATTATTTCCTGATTTCGAGGAGGGCAAATTAGAATATGGCAGGTGCAGAAGGAAAACTTTAGAAATAAAAGCCCCATATTAAACTGTCTTTTAAGGGTAAGGGAATGGAAGTGCTCTAACCAGAAGGATTACCATGAGAGAAAGACTGACTTGAAGAAGCATGTGCTAGAGGAATAAGAAAAATAGTAGTTTAACAGAGATAGAGAAGAGATGTAAAAGAGTCTTAAGCCATGCATTTGGGACATCTAAGGTATGCGTTTCTTAGACATGGTTTTGAAAACACAATTCAAGACTTAGAATGAGATTTCTCTGTAAAGACACTAACCAAGTGAGAAATGATGAGTGTAGACAGCTAGAAGTGCTCCATTCCTCCTCAGTGAAGATGGCCCATAGGCTGAAGTCGAAATGAAACTTCATTCGCTTTTCCTTTTTGAGTTCAAATGCTTCCTAATCTCTACAGCATCTACAAGGATAATTACTCTCTAAAGACTGACCCAGCTTGAAATAATTAGAAATAAGCCTGCACACAAAATTAGTACTCTTGCTATTTACATGCAACTAAATTTTACACACTAACAAAATCAGTAAATATTTTGGAAAATGTTTTTAACATTAAATGTTTTAGCTGCTAAGCTGTTTTGTTAAAAGTATTTAGAGGATGAATTCTTGATCTTTGCTTTACTAGAAATCCAATTCAATATAAAAGTGCTTAAACAGTTTCATAGGTAATATAATATATTTTTAAATTATTAATGCTATTTCTATGCATTACTAAAACTAACACAATAAAAGTTAGTATTTGTATGAACTTGCAACACTACTCTGCTCTTTTGATTATGTGAAACCTAATAGAATACATTTATTCTAAATTACCACGATATATAGAGTTGCATATATTTGCTTAAACCAAATTGAAATATTTGGTCTTTATTTTATCACTGTATAGTTTTTCTTCCATGTAAATATGTTAAAGTTAATGAAAGAAATTGAAAAAAAAAAAACTAAATTACCAGTCCTTTATACTACTGCTACCAGCAAAAGTGTACATTTTAATTAACATAGAACAAAAGAGCTAATTACTACTGGACCTGAATTCTCATGGCAGGGATTAGGACTAATTTTTGTTTTACTTGTTTTTAAACAACATGCAAGAGACACTTGTCATGTTTGCATGAATTCAATAGTTTTTATTCAAGCAAACAATTTTAAAGTGGAATAACCGTTGAGGTAGAAGATAATTTTTAGATGATAAAACATCATGCCAGATTTTTCAGGAAGTATGTTTTATAGATTGAGAAGCTAACTCTCATAATTTGCTATTGTCAGAGCCAAGAGCAGATTCAGCCCTTCCTTACAAACCAGTGGTCTGTCCACCATGTCGCACTGAGTCGTAGCTTGGAACTTCATAATCATAAAACTAACAATGATGACTATAAAAGAATAGCATTAACAAACAACAGCCTAAAACAATAGACTAAGTCTCTGCCATTAAATTTTGACCACAACCTAAAGAAGGATTCTGCCTTACTTCATACTAGATCACTTAGGTACTAAGAAGACAATACTGGAACAAATATATAAACACGCAGTTAAATTGCTTCCCCAAACATGCAATTATAATTACATTTATAATTATTACTGATTATATGAAATATATTGATTATATAATGGTTATATTAAGGTATGTAATATAACCAATTATATGTAATGATTACATTAAACTATATTTCAGAGATAAATTTCTTAGTATTTTACAAGAAGTTGAAAGAGACTCTTTCAGCGTCAAGACTTTTTATCTTTTAGTTTAACACTTTTCAAACTGAGTCAATAAGTTCCCCGCTTAATTGGTTGATAGTAAATGATGTGTCAAATAGTTCAACAAAAATGGTTACTTGACTTCATATGCCAAATACTCAGTTGATTGACTGAGGGCAAATACTTAAGGTTGTCAAAAATATTTTATAATTACTTTCTTATGGGAAGAAAATAAACATTCTCAAATAATTTTAATGAAGAGAAATTAATGGAAATAATACTGGGCTCAGAAGTAAAAGGTGAGTTTGAACACAAGTTCTACTCCTTTTTGGCTACATGTCTTCTGCTAAGCTATTTAATCATTTGTAAAATGAGGGCAATATTACTTAATTTCTACCTTTTAGGAAGCTTAAAGGATTAATATAATATATTCAACATATCTTTATATCTATATCTTTGTCTATATCTGTATATCTTTGCATTGGAGGCTATGGCCATTGGTTAAAAAAAAATAGAAACAATTTTAACCAGTGCAAAATTATTTAGCCATCCAATTGTTTCCCCACTGTAAATTATAGTATGCAGAGCATTTTGGACATTGTATCTACGCTCCTCTGCTTTCCCAACCTTCCAAACCCCACCTGTGCCCAATGACAGTACATTAACAAACGTTCTAGCTCTCTGGCTACCAGCTGGATCCAGCCAAGAGTAACACCAGGAAGAGTTGGGAGAGAGAAAGAAGATCATGGTACACATTCCCATAGTTCTTTATGGAATGTTCACTGCCCACCTATGTGCCTTAACTGATGATCACAGGATTTGTCAAAGTACCATTTCTTCTGGTTCCTGTAACTTCATCTTGACCATATTTTTCAGGTTTAGGGGTAATAAAAGTGTCCCAATTTGACAATGTAGTCCATTCCCTACTGGGAAATTGACTGAAATAAAACCTTAGCACCAAGTAATAATCCAGAATGGTAAGGTGGGGCATCTGGGTTGCTTTTTTTTCCCCCTAGTAATAACTAGTGATTTGCCTACATCCATCCCCACTCTCTTAACAATAACAATAAAAGCAATAATATATTTCTTCAGGTAGGTTGTCTCTTTTAGGCTATACCATTGATCAAATAAAACTGACTGGAATATACCTCAAAATATCTCTTGCAAATAAATAAAAGGTGAATGATAGAGTTCAGTAAAGCAATCCACAGTACTTCTTGACAAGCTGTCAACATCAATTTTCACCAATCTTTGGTACTAATTTTGTGAAAGAACAAGAAACCAATATATACGACAATGGAAAAATCATCACAGAAGCCCCAATTCTAACATATACAATACAGGGAAAACAAAGGGCAGCAAGGAGCTGCGTCCTGGAGAAACTGAAGCTACCTGAAAATTCTGTTTTTCAGTTGAACTAGAAGCTTGGCTACAGAGTCAGTATTTTAAGAAAATAAATAGCAACATGAATTATACAGTGCTGATTCCATAATCATTTATATTTTTATAGGAAATATGATAATTTTTGTTAGGCTTGGTTTTTATTGCATGTGTTTTTTTTTACTTATTTAAACATGATGTATTAAATAGATTATCATGTTAGGTAATGATTTTGAAAAAGTAATTCTATAAATGATTCTCTGATCTTGGAAAATTGTGTGGCATAACTACAACAAGTGAAGTTACTTGAAAACAGAGTATGTACTTTGAAGTGCTTTGTAAGTGTGAGTTGGCACTGATATGGATAGTTCCAAATTACAGTTCAATGTTTGATGTTATTCACTGTTTAAAATTATCCTAAATCTCAAACCAAAACCCACATATGCCTTTTTTTGGGAAATGAACCAGAATTTAATGCGGATCTCTGGTTACCAAAATTTTGCCCCATTACCTCTATGCTCTGCAAGCCAAACAAAGGGGGAGGGGCGGGGCAGGGAGAGAAATCATGTATTTTAATATAACTTTAAAATCTAAGAGGTAAAATAACTTCTCAAAGAATCTAACTGAATCCTAAGGAATAGCTTCCAAACTGAGCCAACCTAAATCATTAGGTATAATAGCTTTCATTTGCTTTTCTACTTAAAAAAAAAAAAATAGTGTGGTACTATAAAGAATAGAAAGTTAAGATCATCAGGCCTATAGAAGGAAATGCTGGGTACAAAAGAACTCCATCTATAGAAACTTTTCTTTTAAATCTGAACTATATTAGAGAGAGTTTGTAATTAGGGTTTGAATGTAATGATTCATACCATTGACTCATCAGCTTTCTTTTCATGCAAATAAATCACCTCACAACTCATGAAATGATAGGTATTGAAATAGCCACTAGAAAAAAAATTTAACCACTTAAATCACATAAATAAATTAGGAAAGTGACAAAAGGTTAGATAACTGGCCACAAATGTAGCTGATGAAATAAATGATGGGGGAAGGTGTTGCTGTTTTGATATAAATTATTTCATCCCATGATATTTTTTATGAGATCTAAGAAAATTCACTACAATTTTAATATTATAGCTAATCATTTTTCTCTTTGTATATATCTTAATTTTTATCACTTTATCTTCAATTTCAAATGAAGAAAATATCCTAACATTTAATTAAGAGTTTAAGTGACAGGTATTAAATAGTTTATGTCTATGAACAATAATAAGCATTTAGTAGGAAAAAAGAATGTATCATTTTTTAGTTCATGTGCAAGAGAAGTAACTTTACTAATAAGAAAAATTTTGATGATACTTAACTTTGAATGTAGTTCCTAGATATTTGTTCACATAAGTATAAATTGGATCATCTTATTTAAATATCTTGGTCATGAAATTGTGCTTTTAATATATTTTTATAATAATTATAAAGAATTTGTCATATGCACATAGTTTCTGTATGATTGGCACTAAAGTTTTTACCGCTGGTATTTAATGAGAGCTTTGGATTAGATGTGTCACAAGTGCCTTCTAATTAAACAACAAAAAATAAGAGTTGATTGTAGCAGAATGAATTTTCTTTAGATATCTAAGATATTACTTTCCAAAGAGTTATCTCCATAGGTATATAATTTAATAAGTTTAGTTCCAGTACAGAGTAGAAAGAAATACAAAATTGAAAAGCACTTTCGGGGTGCCAGGGTGGCTCAGTCGGTTAAGCATCCGACTTTGGCTCAGGTCATGATCTCACAGTTCGTGAGTTCAAGCCCTGCGTGGGGCTCTGTGCTGACAGCTAAGAACCTGGAGTCTGCTTTGGATTCTGTGTCCCTCTCTCTGCTCCTCCCCCACTTATTCTCTCTCTCTCTCTCTCTCTCAAAAATAAATAAAGCTTAAAAAATAAAAAAAAGAAAAGAAAAATACTTTCTTACCCTATGCAGGTTAAGAATACCTCACTACTTTATGTCATATTCATTTTGGCTTGTTTGGAATGCCCATGCCTTCCCTCTTAAGTTACTCTTTCATAGTGTTTCTTTTTCTTCAAATAATGTATTTTTATCAAAAATACATCACAAAATGTCATGACATTTATCTTAGTGTCACTGTACTTGGCTGAGTGAGGCATTTTTAAAAGTTAAGGAGATGCAGGTGCCTGAGTGGCTCAATTGGTTAAGCATCCAACTTCGGCTCAAATCATGATCTCACTGTCCATGAGTGCAAACTCCACATCAGTCTCTGTGCTGATAGCTAGGAGCCTGAAGCCTATCTGTCTCTCCCTCTCTCTCTGTTTCTTCCCTGCTCACACATGCTCGCTCTCTCTCTCAAAAATAAAGATTTTTTTTAAAAAAAAATTAAAAAAAGGGAAAGAGAAGGAAGGGGACTAGAATGTAGTATGGACATGGTATTCATTTATTTATTTACATTGCCTGACTAAATGACTCCACTAGGGAAGACAGTATTTTCTTGTGGATCTATTTAGTCTCAAATTCTTTGGACAATTTAACAAAATGACAAACTCTACTTCTCTATCTTTAGTTTCAATAATAAATTTGAATGACCTTCTATTCATTTATTCATTAATCATTCAGTGAGGACCTACTTCTAAGTATGCAGTTTGCAAGATACTCATGATTTGAAAAATGTAAATGGAAAATGCTTTCACATTTCTGGTCTAGTTGCCTAAGTAGATGTGGTAATATTAACAAAAGAGAGGAATATAAGAATGGCTTAAGATCACAAAGGAAAATGTTATTTTTTTCTTTGATTTTCTACTAGATTTATAACAACTTATTGGATAGCTAAAGAAGCATAATGAATTAATCTTGTTGAGTTGGTTTGGGAAGTCTAATAATATATATTTTTTCAGTTTGCTTCATAAATATTTAACTATCAAAAGAAATATGTATTTCCCTTCTCTTTGTTACTTACAAATTCCCGTGGTTTTGAATGAATCTGAAACCTCAAAATTAAAATCCATACATTGCAGGTTGATGTTTTGCCTGACCCTAGTCCAAATAAATTGAAGAATTTACCAAGAAATCTATTTTTCCCCTCATACACTTCTGATTTTCTCTTCCACCTTACTTTATTTAGGTTGGCACTGTCAGTTTCTAGACTTCTGAAAAAAAAAATTATTCTATTCAGGGTTAGAATTGCTTGTTCTCAAAATTAGGAAGACATATAATACTTATTAAAATCATTTATATGTTTCAAGTAATTCCCATATTATAGAGCAGATTCATTTTAAACTAAATTAATTTCCTTTTATTTAACTTGGTTACTCGTGTTACAAAATGATCAATGAAGACATTTTAGGTGATACAAAAACTTCATGTAACACTTCATGAAGCAGAAAGTCTCCATTTGGACAATTGCAAAATGGCTGGAAGACAGAAAGCTTTTATAAGATAAAGAATAAAAAACAAAGAAGAAACAAACAGAAGATATCTGATTTTCTGGGGCCACAAAGTCAATCTTGATTGAGGTGAGAAGGCCCAGAGTTTGCATTGTTTCAAAAACAGCCTTTAAGTTACTTCCAAGTCAATGTGACTTCAGGCAAGTTACTTAAGCTGTCTTTTCTTTAGTTTCCTCATCGGTAAAATGAGGACAATAATAATGTCCTTTTTATTCCATTGCTTTGTGCATTAAGTGAGCCAATACTCATAAGAATGGTTTAAACGATGATTGCCTTATATAGTAAGCATTAAGTATTATTTATTATCTATAAAAGGAAAAACTGAAGATCAAGAGGTTAAACAACTTGCTCAAGGTTAAACAGGTAGCAGAATTGGTCTTAGATTCCAAACTTGTCCATCCTAGAAGTTATGATGGCAACCTCTAGGCTGTGCTGTTTTGTAGTTTTAAAGATTTTCCTGCCCTGGAAAGCCTGGAGTCAAATTAATGTACCAGCTTTGTTCTAGACCTCAGTGGAAAACACACCTTTTCCTAGGAGATCAGAAATAGTGTATGGGCTTGGAGAAAGAGATTCAGCCTAGAGTGTTAAAAAGAATCCCATAGCTCACATACTGTCCATGCCAGACAGATTCCATAGGTTGAAGAGTTTTACATTGGAATTCAGGGTAAAAAAAATTATTTAATGTGGAATAGTAGTTCAAAATACCCTTTTGCATTGCACACTTTGAAACCCAATGCAATGGTTTGTGGTTGGTTGGTTATTTAGGAACTTAGGATCTTGTTAAATTTTTCTCTTTCTGGCAAAATCGCTATATATAGCTATATGTATTTGGTGATATATGATGATAATACTAACATAATGAGCCCAGTAGAATATATAAATTGTATGAGTTGGGGATCAATGCAAGTTTATTGAAAAAAGAAAAAAAGAGTAACTAAAAGAATGAAAGGAATAAAGGAGGAAAGAAAAAAAAGAGAAAGAGAAAAAAGATAAAGAAAAACAGAATGCAAAAGACAAAAAGACAAGAAAAATATTTCTACTCAAGGTAGAGAAACTTGGATTTGGGATTATCATATTATTCAGTGCAATCTATACTCCATCAAAAGTACTATTTTTCATTTCTTAAATACTTCATGCACTTTCACACTTCATTACTACAACCATTTTTCTAGCTTGGAATCATCTTCCGTCTTACATACAGTCATTCTATTCACCATTTGTGGTTACCTGGCTAAGCTCCTTGAGGGTAATTGTGTAATCTTCTAGGTATTCTTAATAACTAATAAATAGCTAGCAAATAGAGAAAACATAATGATTACTTGATGAATGAATGCTTAATTCAAACATTATTTCCTCTGTGAATTGTGTTCTAGCACTTCTAATTGAAATGAATTTACTGACTTGATTTTTTGGGGAAGATGGCAGCGTAGGAGGATGCTGGGCTCACCGCGTCCTGCTGATCACTTAGATTCCACCTACACCTGCCTAAATAACCCCAAAAACCTCCAGAAGACTAGCAGAATGGAGTCTCCAGAGCCAAGCAAGATGAGAGGCCCACGGAAGAGGGTAGGAAGGGCGGAGAAGCAGTGCGCACTGCACAGACTGGCGGGAGGGAGCCAGGGCAGAGGGGCAGCCCGCTGGCCAAGCAGAGCCCCCGAATCTGGCTTGCAAAAACGGAGGGGCCAGCGGAGTGTGTTCTGAAAGCAAACGGGACTTAACATCTGGAAGTTTATAAGTTAACAGCTTTGCTCAGAGAGCGGGAAGGCTGGAGGACAATGGGAGGGAGAGTTGCTGAGCCCCGGGATGACAGAGCTCAGTTAGGCGGGAACAAAGGCTCTTGCCAGAGCCATCTCCCCGACCCATCCCCCAGCCAAAATCCCAAAGGGAACCAGTTCCTGCCAGGGAACTTACTTGCACCAGGCAAACACCCAACGCTGTGCTTCTGCAGAGCCACCCCTCCGGAGGCAGGTCTGACTCCCTCCCGCTGTCACAGGGCCCCTCCCAAAGTGGTTCACCGAAGGAGAGGCCAGCTAAATCTACCCCTCCTGCCCCCGTGCACTTTGTCTATCCACCCCAGCTAATACGCCAGATCCCCAGCACCACAAGCCTGGCAGTGTGCAAGTAGCCCAGATGGGCCACGACACCCCACAGTGAATCCCGCCCCTAGGAGAGGGGAAGAGAAGGCACACACCAGTCTGACTGTGGCCCCAGCGGTGGGCTGGGGGCAGACATCAGGTCTGACTGTGGCCCCACCTACCAATGCAAGTTATTCAAGACAGCACAGGGGAAGTGCCCTGCAGTTCCGCACCACTCCAGGAACTATCCAAAATGACCAAACGGAAGAATTCCCCTCAAAAGAATCTCCAGGAAATAACAACAGCTAACGAACTGATCAAAAAGGATTTATACAATATAACAGAGAATGAATTTAGAACAAGAGTCATAAAATCAATCACTGGGCTTGAAAACAGTATAGAGGACAGCAGAGAATCTATTGCTACAGAGATCAAGGGACTAAGGAATAGTCAGGAGGAGCTAAAAATCCGATAACTGAGCTGCAAAATAAAATGGAAACGACCATGGCTTGGATTGAAGAGGCAGAGGACAGAATAGGTGAACTAGAAGATAAAATTATGGAAAAAGAGGAAGGTGAGAAAAAGAGAGATAAAAAAATCCAGGAGTATGAAGGGAAATTAGAGAACTAAGTGATGCACTAAAGAGAAATAATCTATGCATAATTTGTATTCCAGAGGAGGAAGAGAGAGGGAAAGGTGCTGAAGGTATACTTGAAGAAATCATAGCTGGGAACTTCCCTGATCTGGAGAAGGAAAAAGGTATTGAAATCCAAGAGGCACAGAGAACTCCCTTCAGATGTAACTTGAATCGATCTTCTGCATGACATATCTTAGTGAAACTTGCAAAATACAAGGATAAAGAGAAAATTCTGAAAGCAGCAAGGGATAAACATGCTCTAACTTATAAAGGGAGACCTATAAGACTCATGACCAATCTCTCTTCTGAAACTTGTCAGGCCAGAAAGGAATGGCAGGAGATCTTCGATGTGATGAACAGAAAAAATATGCAGTCGAGAATCCTTTATCCAGCAAGTCTGTCATTTAGAATAGAAGGAGAGATAAAGGTCTTCCCAAATAAACAAAAACTGAAGGAATCCGTCACCACTAAGCCAGCCCTACAAGAGATCCTAAGGGGGATCTTGTGAGACAAAGTACCAGAGACATCGCTACAAGCATGAAACCTACAGACATCACAATGACTCTAAACCCATATCTTTCTATAATAACACTGAATGTAAATGGACTAAATGCGCCAACCAAAAGACATAGGGTATCAGAATGGATAAAAAAAAACAAGACCCATTTATTTGCTGTCTACAATGACTCATTTTAGACTTGACGACACCTTCAGATTGAGAGTGAGGGGATGGAGAACTATTTATCATGCTACGGGAAGTCAAAAGAAAGCTGGAGTAGCCATACTTATATCAGACAAACTAGACTTTAAATTAAAGGCTGTAATAAGAGATGAAGAAGGGCATTATATAATAATCACAGGGTCTATCCATCAGGAAGAGCTAACAATTATAAATGTCTATGCACTGAATACAGGAGCCCCCAAATATATAAAACTCTTGGAAAATGGAATTATTACAACCAATCCCTCAGAGATACAAGCAATTATCAGGGAATACTATGAAAAATTATATGCCAACAAATTGGACAACCTGGAAGAAAGGGACAAATTCCTAAACATCCACACGCTTCCAAAACTCAATCAGGAGGAAATAGAAAGCTTGAACAGACCCATAACCAGCGAAGAAATTGAATCAGTCATCAAAAATCTCCCAACAAATAAGAGTCCAGGACCAGATGGCTTCCCAGGGGAGTTCTACCAGACGTTTAAAGCAGAGATAATACTTATCCTTCTCAAGCTATCCCAAGAAATATAAAGGGAAGGAAAACTTCCAGACTCATTCTATGAAGCCAGTATTACTTTGATTCCTAAACCAGACAGAGACCCAGTAAAAAAAGAGAACTACAGGCCAATATCCCTGATGAATATGGATGCAAAAATTCTCAATAAGATACTAGCAAATCGAATTCAATGGCATATAAAAAGAATTATTCACCATGATCAAGTGGGATTCATTCCTGGGATGCAGGGCTGGTTCAACATTCACAAATCAATCAACGTGATACATCACATTAACAAAAAAAAAAAAAAAAGAGAGAAGAACCATATGATCCTGTCAATCGATGCAGAAAAGGCCTTTGACAAAATTCAGCAAAAAACCCTCTTCTTAAACCCTTTTTTTCTTAAAAAAATCCCTCGAGAAAGTCGGGATAGAAGGAACATACTTAAAGATCATAAAAGCCATTTATGAAAAGCCCACAGCTAACATCATCCTCAATGGGGAAAAACTGAGAGCTTTTTCCCTGAGATCAAGAACACGACAGGGATGTCCACTCTCACAGCTGTTGTTTAACATAGTGTTGGAAGTGCTAGCATCAGCAATCAGACAACAAAAGGAAATCAAAGGCATCAAAATTGGCAAAGATGAAGTCAAGCTTTCACTTTTTGCAGATGACATGATATTATACATGGAAAATCTGATAGACTCCACCAGAAGTCTGCTAGAACTGATACATGAATTTAGCAAAGTTGCAGGATACAAAATCAATGTACAGAAATCAGTTGCATTCTTATACACTAATAATGAAGTAACAGAAAGACAAATAAAGAAACTGATCCCATTCACAATTGCACCAAGAAGCATAAAATACCTAGGAATAAATCTAAATCTAACCAAAGATGTCAAAGATCTGTATGCTGAGAACTATAGAAAGCTTATGAAGGCAATTGAAGAAGATATAAAGAAATGGAAAGACATTCCCTGCTCATGGATTGGAAGAATAAATATTGTCAAAATGTCGATACTACCCAAAGCTATCTACACATTCAATGCAATCCCAATCAAAATTGCACCAGCATTCTTCTCGAAGCTAGAACAAGCAATCCTAAAATTCATATGGAACCACAAAAGGCCCCGAATAGCCAAAGTAATTTTGAAGAAGAAGACCAAAGCAGGAGGCATCACAATCCCAGACTTTAGCCTCTACTACAAAGCTGTATCATCAAGACAGCATGGTATTGGAACAAAAACAGACACATAGACCAATGGAATAAGATAGAAACCCCAGAACTAGACCCACGAAAGTATGGCCAACTCATCTTTGACAAAGCAGGAAAGAATATCCAATGGAAAAAAGACAGTCTCTTTAACAAATGGTGCTGGGAGAACTGGACAGCAACATGCAGAAGGATGAAACTAGACCACTTTCTCACACCATTCACAAAAATAAACTCAAAATGGATAAAGGACCTGAATGTGAGACAGGAAACCATCAAAACCCTAGGGGAAAAAGCAGGAAAAAACCTCTTTGACCTCAGCTGTAGCAATTTCTTACTTGACACATCTCCAAAGGCAAGGGAATTAAAAGCAAAAGTGAATTACTGGGACCTTATGAAGATAAAAAGCTTCTGCACAGCAAAGGAAACAACCAACAAAACTAAAAGGCAACCAACAGAATGGGAAAAGATATTTGCAAATGACGTATCAGACAAGGGCTAGTATCCAAAATCTATTAAGAGGTCACCAAACTCCACACCCGAAAAACAAATAACCCAGTGAAGAAATGGGCAGAAAACATGAATAGACACTTCTCTAAAGAAGACATCCGGATGGCCAACAGGCACATGAAAAGATGCTCAACGTCACTCCTTATCAGGGAAATACAAATCAAAACCACACTCAGATATCACCTCACGCCAGTCAGAGTGGCCAAAATGAACAAATCAGGAGACTATAGATGCTGGAGAGGAGGTGGAGAAATGGGAACACTCTTGCACTGTTGGTGGGAATGCAAATTGGTGCAGCCACTCTGGAAAACAGTGTGGAGGTTCCTCAGAAAATTAAAAATAGACCTAGCTTATGACCCAGCAATAGCACTGCTAGGAATTTACCCAAGGGATACAGGAGTGCTGATGCATAGGGGCACTTGTACCCCAATGTTTATAGCAGCACTCTCAACAATAGCCAAATTATGGAAAGAGCCTAAATGTCAATCAACTGATGAATGGATAAAGAAATTGTGGTTTATATACACAATGGAGTATTACGTGGCAATGAGAAAGAATGAAATATGGCCCTTTGTAGCAACATGGATGGAACTGGAGAGTGTGATGCTAAGTGAAATAAGCCATACAGAGAAAGACAGATACCATATGTTTTCACTCTTGTGTGGATCCTGAGAAACTTAATAGAATCCCATGGGGGAGGGGAAGGACAAAAAAAAGAGGTTAGAGTGGGAGAGAGCCAAAGCATAAGAGACTCTTAAAAACTGAGAACAAGCTGAGGGTTGATGGGGGGTGGGAGGGAGGGGAGAGTGGGAGGGAGGGGAGGGTGGGTGATGGGTATTGAGGAGGGCACCTTTTGGGATGAGCACTGGGTGTTGTATGGAAACCAATTTGACAATAAATTTCATATATTGAAAAAAAATGAAATGAAATTAATTTACCCAGTTAAGTTCCCTGAATTTTTTTCATCTTTTGATATAGGTACATCATAAACAGTGTTTTAAGTGACTAATTTTAAGTGTGCAGCTCAAGGAAGAATTTGTACATTGTACTTACCTACGTTATCACCACCCAGACCAAGATATGGAATATTTCCATTGCCCTATTCAGTTCCCTTGGTTCCCTTCTCAGTCTACATGTTCTCCAGGGCAACCACTATTCTAAATTTTACCATAATTTTTTTGTCCACTCTTGGACTTCATAAAGCTGAAACCATACAGTAGCACCCCTCCTTTTTTTGGCTTTTTTTTTCACTTACTATAACATCTGTAAGATTAATCTATTTATATTTAGGGTTAGCAAATATTGCCAAACAATGCTCCAAAGTGTATTTGTGTTTACACTGTTTAGACTCCTTCTAGATGACGGAATGTCCCAATTTCTCCACAAGCAGGGCAAAACTTGATTATTATCTGTCTTTTTAGTTTTAGATTTATCTGTCTTTTTAGTTTTCACAGTTTAGGTGGGTGCAGTGCTATCTCATTGTGGACTAATTTGCATGTCCTTATGTATGATGAATCTTGATGTGCTTATTGGGTTCTTTGTTTGTTTGTTTGTTTTTGATACTCTCCCATGTGCAGTGAATTCTACTCTGTGATTGTGTGTGTGTGTGTGTGTGTGTGTGTGTGTTAACAGCATGGTTTACTTATTGATTTGTGGTTGTTCTGTATATATTCCTGATATATTTTCCAGAAATTTGTGGATATCATTCTTTTTCTATTGGCATTTTGCAATTCCCTCCCTTTTATGTGTCATTTGATAACAAGAAGTTTGTTTTTGAAGTTCAGGTTATCCTTTGTTTTCCTTTTGAGGTTCGTTCTTATTATACCTGACTTTAGAAATCTGTGTCTCCAGCAAGGTAAGACAATGTTTTCCTCTTAAAGCTTTTTGATTTACTTTTTTTCATTTAGGACTCTGATTCATCTTGCACTGATTTTGTGCATGATGTGAGGTTGAAGTCAAAGTCCATTTTTCCATGTGACTATCCAAATGCTCCAGCATCATTTCCCCTACTGAATTACAGAATCTCATCACTTTCTTTTTTTAAAAATGTTTAATTAATTTATTTATTTTGAGAGAAAGAAAGAGGCAGAGAGAGAATGCCAAGCAGACTCCTCACTGTCACTGCAGGGCCTCATGTGGGGCTTGAAATCATGAACCATGAGATCATGACCTGAGCCAACATCAAGAGTGAGACGTTTAACCAACTGAGCCATTAAGGCACCCTTATCACTTTTTTCTGCTGCTGCAAAGCAAGTTTTCCCCCCACTTTTTATTTATTTCTGTTGTTGTTTATAAAGAGTTGTTTTCAGTTCTTCCATCATTTCACTTACCAGCTGCATGATTTTAAATAAAGTAATTTACTTCCTTGTCCATCAGTTTCTTCTGCTAAAAAAGAAGATGCATGATTGAAGGGCATGATTTCTAAATACCTTCCATCTTTAATATTTTGTTTTTCTGTATGACCTTCAATAACAAATTGATGGCACACAAATAATTGGAAATACATAACTTCAGAATAGAATGGTTTAAAATCTCACCTTGATTTAAATAATACAAGTCCCAATTCTTTACTTAAAACCATAGGGGATAGGTGTGCTTCACAATTTAGAATTCGTCAAGTTTTGTAAGGTTAATTTGATGCATATATTGTATATTGTGTAATTCTCACAGCTGGGTTGGCATTCTACACAGTAATCAAACCTTAATATATATGCAGTAAAATGTATGAATATCCACTCTAAGAGAGACAAACACTACAAATAGCAATATCAGTTTGGGAAAGTTTCTATTAAAAATTAGCTCAAAAAATATTTGTGATAGCCATATTTTTGGATTTCAGCATTGTGGATAATATATTTTGGATCTGTAGTGTTGTAGACTCATGATGCATTTAATGAAACTATGTCATTCAAGGTATGAGTTCTGGGAATATCTTAGCTAATTTTCTTCTAACTTTGCAGTGAAGATTTATTGTAGGTGGGTACCAGCACCATAGAATATTTTCTATTTGCCTATATAAATGTGTGTTAGAAAATGAGAATGGAAGCTATAAAAATATTTAACAATACACATACAGTGACCTTTAAAATGAATAATGTAAATTGTAACAGTAGTAATGAAATCATAATGTAAATATTAGTTGTGGAAAGCATATCTGATTCAGATATGAATATCAATAATGTTATGATATTTATACTCATGCATATATTTTAAAAATCTTTGCCCATTTCAGACATAGAAGTAGTAAATAGTTTCCAAGCATGCACAGATTTTCCTCTTATTTAAAGTGTTTCATTCTAATACATCCTTGTTTGCCATGCACCTGCTATCACTTCATGTACTATTATTCAGCTATTTTCTCCCAAGACAAATACTTGTACATGAGGACCTTTCCTACCCAATCTTGAAAAAGGATAAACTTACTCCTAAGCTTTGGGAATAATAGGAACCTAGCTTATTGCCACCAGCCACCAATTGTTATTTTACATACATAAAAAAATAAAACAATTTTTAAAACTGCTTAAAACCCTTCCCAGTAGGAACACTGGAGGAATTACAACAAACTCAGGAGCCAACCCCATTGGCTCTAAGGTATCCCCACAATGGTTCCTTAGAGCTCACAGCGCATAAAAATCCTAATAATTTTTTAGTTTGATCAATCCAATTTCCTTTTTATTTGCTATGGCTGCTATTAAAATAAGTTAGTTAGTCCTAAGTAAACAATTATTTCATCATTTGTAGCATGTTGATGACATATGAAACCAAGTTGTCCTCCATAAGATCAGAGCATAAAATGTCGTTGAAGATGTTCTGGAAAAGGAATGATCATACCATCATTATGGGTATACATCAATGCAAGAATAATTATTAAATATCTGAAATCACAACAATTATGCATTTAAAATACTCATTACTAAATACATAGATCTAACTTTTATCAAATGAAAATTATTTTGTTCCCAAAGAATATCTCACTTTAGAGAATTTTAAAATAAACATGGAAACACTGGAGTACTTAGTTTTCTGAAAAAAAATAGTGAGGCAGTATTAATTTTATTCATTTTATTCCCTTTATAAAAAGATGTTTTAAGTCAGAAAAAAATTAAAATTTAAACAAATTCCTTAGAAATGTAATATAATTACCGCAATATGATTATAAATCAAGATATTATTTCAAAGCCAAGATATATCTTAAAATGTAAATTACGCATATTTACCTTCCAATGACTAAAATCATAGAAAATAAAAGAATTTACTTAGCCCAATAGAAAAGTCACAAGTTGAAGACACTTTGTTAACTTTCTTATCAACAAAATATATCAAAGAAGCTTTCATTAAATTCCATTCCATCTAAAAATAAGCAAAAAACATTTTTTTAAATAACAGATTTGGTTATATGAACAATTTCCTTAGACTCAGAGTTGCTACAAATTAAAACAGATTGTTACTTTTGAACGTATTCTTGGAATTATTCTCACATATCTGAGATAATGTAGTTCTGACTAAAGGGAAAAACCAACTAAAAGTTTCTTAGTATCCTTCCAACTCTTGTAAGAATAGGATTCCATTTAGCTTTCAGATTTTTAATCTTCAGCATTATATCAAATTACATCTGAAAATCTGAGTAAGTAAATCAGAGTAAGTATATGGAGAAATGAAAAAGCTTTTACTTTCACCAGTCTTATTTAGCACTCAGATATACCTGGTATAATATTTAGAACACTCAAGACATTAATCAATAAAGCTTGATTGCATGCAGAAAATATACTTGGTGTAAATCAGTGTTTAAATGTCAACCTCTTAAAAGTAATAAGTTTCACAATTGATTCATCATGGAATTTTCCAGAAGAAATAAGTATAGAAAATTTTCTGTATATCATTCCTCAAACAAGAGAGGCAAAAGATGTTTAATGCAAGTTGAGTCTCTTCCTTTAACCTTAGAGATTTTTATAATATAACATCTCTTCTGAAGACAGATTGGTAATAACTTATGACTTTGAGGTCTTAGGCCATTCTATGATATTATTTCCAGTCTAAGGAAAATTGTCTTCTGAATGACGTCCAATCTAACCTTCAACACCTAATGATTTAGAAGTCCTGGATATTGTAGAGTTCAGATATTCAGAATACTCAGATTATACATGCTACTCGTTCACTTTCCTCTTCTTGAACAATCAAATCTATGCTTTAAGATTGATTTCCAAAGTCTATGATAGAATTGAAATTCGGTCAATGGGCTGTATTTTATGTCTCTGTATACAATTTTATAGCATACCTAGCAAGAATGATAGAAATTAGAAATGGATTATGGATGGTTTATGGTTATTTTTTTATTTATTATAGTAAGAAAAATCTATGTTTTTAGAAGGAAGTTATGACTTTTATAAAGGAAAATTATATTTTTGTATTTTAATTGGTTTTTAACAAAATCTTGCAAAATTGAAGATGTATAACCTTCTATCCAAGCATTTGACTTAAACATAATTATTAAAGTGTCACCTTCCAGAACAAGTTTTCTCACTCACATATATGTGATATTGGCAGATGGAGAAATATCCAATAAAACAAATGATTAAAGAAAGATGTTTCAAAAAATATATATGGCTCTCAATTATTTTAACATGTCTGCTTCCAAAGGAAATCCAAAAGTCTCTGCCTTATGTTTTCTTTGAAAAGAAAATTCTATTTTAAAAGAAAATGTACATAATTTGGGGTGTGGCTCAGTGCATTAAAAGTGTTTGCTTCCTTATTTTAAGACCTATTATACTTTCTCTGATAGCTTTCTTCTTTATGTATTGCTTGATTGCTTTATTTGAAAGTGGCATGATACAAGATGCACAATTATTTTCAATGAAGAATGAACCATCATGAAGATAAATTGCAACTATATCAATAAGAATTGGTAACCAGTATAAAAATCAGATTCTTCCTCAGAGAAATATGAAATGTTAAATTGAGTTGCTAGAAAGAAAATCCAAAGCAGGAAAATTAAATCTGAATTCTGGTTAAATACATTTGGGGAAATATAATTAAAAACAAAATCTCCCAACTTAGAATCCTTTCCACAAAGGTTGTAGAGAAAAAAAAAAAAATGACTGAATAAGCATTACACCAAAATGTAATGAGCATCTCAGGCAATCAGCTAAGAGTATGCAAAGACAAAAAGATATCTCACTCTTTTATATAGCCAAACAGACACAACCCATTACGTGAACATTGTTCAAGATAAACAATGGTCTTCAGGTAAAAGGACTTGACCATACCATTTGTCACATATAATTCAACCTAACTTTTTTTGCTAATTGGAGTGACCAACTGTATTAGCTAACTAGCTTTATCTAGAAGAAAAACAAACTTCTCACCTTTATGACTAGAGGTAGTTTTGCATCTTGGAATAAGGTGACCACCATGAATTTAGTCTCCTATCCCCCACAGAAACTGAGATAGGAGGTCTATCTTCCTTGATGTTAGCATTCCAAAGAGATGGCTAGCAGGTTCTTGAGAAAGACTCTTAAGTCATAACGGTTACAACAGGCCAACTGACCAAAAGTCTTGAAAAAAATTTATATACATATCAAGGAGATGAGAACATACCACAGCTGCAAGTTTTCTAAGGTAAATGCTCTGATAAAAAGAATGGGAAGGTAGCTTCCTCCCCCATTTTCAACTGTGATAATTAACCTGTTGGTTGGATGGGTTATTTATTTATTTATAAAGATACAGAGAGAGCGCACACAAGTGGAGAGAGGGGCAGAGGGAGAGAGAGAGAGAGAGAGAGAGAGAGAGAGAAAGAGAATCTTAGGCAGGCTTTATGCTCAGGGCAGAGCCCAACGCTGGGCTCAATCCCATGACCCTGGGACTGTGACCTGAGCTGAAATCAAGAGTCAGCTGCTCAACTGACTGAGCCTCCCAGTCACTCACCCCAAGCCTCTTCTTTTTCATTTATATTTGTTCTTACTACTAAGGTTGTCAAAATAAATCATAAGTGAGAGCTACTGATCTTTTTCAAATTATAAAATAAAAAATCAAAGCAAGTTTACTATCTCCCTTATTTCTTCAGTGTATGTTAATATTAAATTGTATATTTATATAAGTGATATTAATCCCTACTTTTAAACACTAGCAAAATTATTCTTTAAATATATATCTATTTTTATAGATAGGATCCAAGGATCCTTTGTGGTTTATGGACTTTAATAGCCACATTCAAGAAGACTTCTTTTAGGAAATTATGGAAAGAAAGAATCCAGCCCTTAAAAATCCCAATTTCTGATATGTGAACTGATTAGTTCTAAGTTCATTTAGGATGGACTCTAAATAGGGTCTCAGTGATCGTAGACTGAATCAGATCCATATGTCTTGCTAATCAATATTGAGCAAAAGCGAGGCTAGAGTTTCAATCACTCACTAATCACAGCTGAAGAAACATTAGATATTGCAAGTTATTTTCATTCATTTTATGAATAAAATGGCAACCCATATAATTTAATTGACTCTTCTGGAGGTTAAACTATAGCAAGTAATCATATATTTTTTTAACTGATTAGTGCTAATCAGTGTTTCCCTGTTGTACCAGTTGCCCATTCACAGAATTCCATTCATGACACTCTATCTTCCTTTACCCTCATACATGCTAAAAGGAATCACAGGTTTAAGGCCCAATAC
Source organism: Panthera uncia (assembly GCF_023721935.1). NCBI lineage: Eukaryota > Metazoa > Chordata > Mammalia > Carnivora > Felidae > Panthera > Panthera uncia. The sequence goes on along the minus strand of NC_064811.1, from coordinate 107,839,118 downwards.
AATTAAATCATTCTGTGGGGCTGAATAATATCTCTGTTTCTTCTGGTGGAATTATTCAAGAATTTTAACATATTTTTCCTTTTCTTGTAATTTCCACATTAGCCAAAACTCAAGTCCCAGAATTTCTCTCCAGAATATCTTATCCTTTTTTGGTTTTTATAACTTACAATGAATTCAGAAGCCATGGCCTCTTGAAGTATATTCAGACACCCTAAGAAGCTTTGACTTCTTAGGAATATTTAATATGGTACGTTACTATGTGAGTACTTCTATAAAACATCACTAAAAACAATAGAGGTGATTTATTTGGATCAGAAGAGAGTTGAAAGGATAAAAGGAAAGATGAAAACAAACCAAAATAAAATTTTCAATGCAACATTATTCCTGAGTCTTATAAGAAAAAGTCTACCAGTGGGCCATAGCTGGTCATAGTGCTTAAGTGAGAGCATAGTATGGATTTGCTAAAATTGCTTTAGTTTGAAATGAGGCTCCATAGTCCCTGGTTATTGATGGTATAGTTTTGTAACATTATTTTTATTCAACCATGACCAATGGAAAATTAAAACAACTTTGATCATTTTGGAAATTCTAGGCTTGACTTTTCATTTGTAACTATCAATTATTTAAAGAATAGTTTAAAATGGCTCTTGGAGCCCTTTTGGGGGGAAAATTACAGTAATTTAGGTAGCAAATGTGAATGATCTCAAGTTTTTAGTTCCAAATGGAATAAAAATGCCTTGTAAAACAGTCACATTGCCATCTACTGACAGTTTTTTGTAAGAATCTACATTTTCTCATTAGCCTAACTGTCTGACTATGCACTTTAATGATCTATTACTTGACGTGTGGCAGCATAAAAAAGGGGGAATACAGCGTATGCGTTGCTCAGTGCATCTACTTGAAATAATCTCACTATTCACAGGAGCCATTTCAAGCCATTCAACATTTCACTTTTATATACTGCAATTAGATACATTTATTAATGGCATTATTGCATAGTATTTCATGGCTGGTAAAACTGTTTTCAGGAAAGTGACTACAGAGTGTATGCTAATCAATCTGCCCTGCATGTACAGTACATAGGGACTTGCTAATAGGATTTTCATAATAACAACATTTATCTCACAGCACATTTTATAATACCAATCACCATGTAACAGCAGTGTTGTTATTACATTATGTGAAAAATGGGATTTGAGTTAAGGACATGTATTATAACTTGAAATACAAAAGCACAATGGTAGTTGAAGCACCTGTGCGTTAAACCATTTTCATTCCAGTCCTTTTTTGCCTCTGCCAGAGGTAATATAAGAAAGACATCCTGTGCTATTGTAAATAAATCAAGAAGTCACGTCAGTATTTCCAATGAACTAGTGCTCTAGAGAGTAGCATCCTGATACACAGTGACTGTGATCCTATAGATGGCAATCATTAATTCTTCCAAAATAAGTAGGAATCATCTCACACATCAAATGGAATTTATTCCCCAACTTATTTCCATGGAATCACATTACTGATTTCTTTCTGTCATGTTCTAGGACATGGAGTTTCTCTTCAAATTAAAATTTCATTTTTTGTAATGTTTATTTTTATTGGAGAGGGAGGGAGAGAGAGTGTGTGTGCACAAGGAGGGAGAGGGCAGAGAGAAAGAGAGAAGATCCTAAGCGGGCTATGCACTGACTTCAGCGGGCTGGATGTGGGGCTCAAACTCACCAAGTGTGTGATCATGACCCAAGCCAAAGTCAGACACTCAACTGACCGAGCTGCCCAGGTGCCCCGAATTAAAATTTACTTTTAGAGTATTTTTTTTTCACAAGTGAAAAATCACAAGTACTTGTATCAGTTTTCAGATAACCATATGCCATGCATGTTTAAAACTTAAGCACAAAAGAAAAAAAACACGAATTTATAATAATATCTTGCAAAATAATCAATACACAAAACCTAAGCTCTGAGCTCCATATTACAATAACCAAGTAGCTCGTTTGTGACCCCTCACAAACAATAAAGAAAAATTTCAACCTAAAATTGTTTAGAAAAGCTTAACTATATGTAAAATCAACCCAAGGATATGTCATTTACTCATTGTTTTACATATTTTTGCCTGAAATAAATCAATGAATGGAGAATATACAATACGGCAGAATTGAAAGCTGTGCACTATTCAAGTAGGCACACCATCACATATTTGTCATAACTGGTTTTCCTAGATTTATTATTAAGCAGAGTAAATTAAAGGTTCCCTTGACTGGAGAGCCAAGAAAGCAGAACATTCTGCTTTCAGAACTCCAGCTGAGTTTGAATAAGAAATCATTCAAGAAGAGATGAGAGGCCTTATTTTCATGCCACCTTTCAACTAGGTCTAAATAAATGTTAAAGATTCTTGCTGTATTTCCTTGTCTTGAAAAATAGAACATTACCAAGTGATAATTCAGTTATAGCCACTATTAAAAAAAAATCAAGATTGATAGGTATTTAGGTTTTCTTTTTACTTCATGAAACACACTTAAAAAAGACTGCAGAGAAATGCCTATAAGAATATGAAACATTTCCAATAATAGAACTATTATTTCATTTCACCGAAACTTTACAATAAAGTATTTATATTTGAACTATGAGCGTTTTTCACTTTACGTTTCTTGCTTCTATTATAAATTTGTGTATTGTGAGAAAAAGTATTATTTCAAGTTTTATATGACTTGAACAATAAAAGTAAGAAACAAATCAAAGAACTGGAAATATAATGTAAGAAAATCTTGTCGTGACAGCAAGAAGTTTGAACTGTCACCTGTGAGGGGGAGCTCTTGACTGAGCAAGGAGAGACCTGTGAGAACAGCAAATACGAGAGACCTATGCAACTTATTTCAGCCTCTCCCTTAGAACCATCTTGAGGCAAAGAGTGCCTGCCCAACCCCAGTGACTACTCAGAGTTCTGGTACAGGTAGGTGTCTTCAAGAATAAAATTAGAATAGCGCAGAAGCCCTGTGCTTATAGAAAGCTGACACAAAAAGGTGGGGGATACATTAGTCATCCACTTCCCCACACCGTCCCCAAACTCCTTGGATTGGCAGATTATAAACTACTGTAAGAATTGTCTGTCCTAATGCTGATTCTCCTTAGGAGGTAAAGGAGGAAGGCATTTAGCTAAGGATTTGTTTAATGGAGGCAGTCATTACTAATGGTTTATTGGTGCCTGGGATTTTCCACTCTGGGACTGACTTCATCTATCCCTCATCCCCCAAAATCCCTTTAGCACATCGGAGTTGACAGAGTCTGCCTTTCCCTCATAAGCATTGAAAGACAGAGTAGTTTATATTCCTAAAGGAAAATGAACTCACAGGTACAAACAGCCAAGACCCTTGAGACATACAACTACTGATTCTGTTAAAAGGAGAAATATTAAAACACATTTATCAAATGTAAAGTCAGCCAAACAAAAGTAAACTAAAAGAAAAAGGGAATATATTATCAAGATAAAACAAAGGAAGAAAAACATAAAAAATCAACAGAATATGTAATATATATATAAATATATAATCATGCAATCATATATATATGTAATTATATATATTATATATATATAATATATGAATATTCTGAGGAAATAACAAAGAAATGCAAAAGATTAAAAGGTAAGCTTAGATATAGACAGACTAGAAGCAAAGGTGCCAATATATGAAAAATAATATTTATTTATCTATTTCAAAAGTAGAAGAAATAAAAGTGGAGTGATAATTATTTTCACAGTATAAATATTTTACCTCAAATATTATTACCTCATAATGAATAAATATTTTCCGGGTTGTTTTCTTACAAATGATATTTCCGGTTAAAGGCCTTTCAGAGTGCTAAAGAGGAATGAGAAAGAAAAACCTACACTCATACTTTTTAAGGAAATTATGCAACATGAGGGAGTGAGGAAGGCAGAAATAGGAAGAGAATGATAAAGGAGCCTCAGGGTAGAAATGACATCAGAGCTTCAGGCAAATCATCAGGAATTGGGTTGATAATTTGGTAAAGAAAAATTATTGAAAATATGCAAATAAGGCCAAGAAACTGCAGAGACATTATTTATTGAGCTCACTCAAAGATTATTTCATCCTCTAGGGAGGATGCTTTTGTTTGGCTTTTACTGTTAATTAAGGGCTTAGACTCTGGAAGTTACACATTAACTTGTTACTGTTAGTAAAGATGTAAATGATGTCCATTAGAAAAAAATAACCTCCAGTTTTGGGTTTTTACTGCTCTCTTGGGCCTTAGCCAGTTCTAGCCCTTTAAATGCCCATAAACACCTGGTTACTCAAAATGTTCTTTGCAAAAGCTTTACTCTTACTAGCTCAATCATTAATGACTTAAACCTTTGACAAACATGAATTTGATGTCAGTAATAATTTTAACTTGATTTGACACCTAGAATCTGGAAGTAGTATTTTGTAAGAAAAGATATTTATAGAGCATTCTGTATGTCTATACCATTGAATACTTTTCTTGAAAATAACTATGTTTAAGATCTAAGATATTTGACTCTGGAATGAGAAAGAAACATATTTGGATCCAGCTGAATGACCCAGGTAGGGTAAATTAAGTAATGGTACTACACCTCAGTTTGCTGAACTGAAAATGGGAATGATATTCATAACTTCTTCATGAAGTTGTGAAAATTGAATAAAATAATCCAAAGAGAGCATTTTTTTTGCCACAATACATAGCTAAATATGCACAAAATAGATGTTTGTAACTTTCACTCTTGAAAACTAGCAAGATAAATATGTAGGTTAGCCTAAAAATCATTTATGTAACATAAATGTCTTAGAAGGAGACATGTCCTTGAGAATCAGCACGAATATGTATTTATGGAAATCCCTGCCTTACATGACTTTTACTTCCTTATGCATCCTTCAATACCTGTGAAAATAATGTTGCATTTGAATTACTTACATTTGAACATTTTTAAATCATTCAGTTAACAATCTTCCAGGCATCAAAAGGAACATAGTGTTTGTTATCTTTGTAATTTTCTCCTGGAGTTTAAATGAATTAATTGATGTCTTCTGGCTATCCCAGAGAACAGTTTTCTTTATTTTATTATTTCATTATTTTATTTTATTTTAATTATTTTACTTCATTTTTTGGCTTGTAAATTAGAGGGTTAAGAAATGTAAAGATTCATTCTTTATAATAAGGAGGAAATCATATTTTTAGGAAACAAATCAGAATTGTACCTCAAAAAAAAAAAGAAAGTTAAAGATTGCATTAGCTATTTATTAATCCATTAATAAGCTAGCTATCTATTAATATCTATCAATTATAATCTATTAATATGAATTAGATAAACCATCAGATAAGCCTGAAGGAGAATGTCCAGTTTGCATGTTTTTATTTTCTGAAGAATATTTGAACCCTTCACTTCTCAAGTAACACAAGTATTGCTTGTCTCTTCATATGGGTCTATGATATTCAGCTTTAAATCTATTAAGTCATATGTGTAATTAAAGTGTTGCTGAATAAGTATACTGTCAATACTTTTTTTAAATTTTTTAATGTTTATTTCTGATAGAGAGAGAGAGAGAGAGAGAGAGATCATGAGGTGGGAAGGGGCAGAGAGAGAGGGAGCCACAGAATCCGAAGCAGACTCCAGGCTCTGAGCTGTCAGCACAGAGCCCATCGTGGGGCTTGAACTCACAAACTGCGAGATCATGACCTGATCAGAAGTCGAATACTCATCTATCTGAGCCACCCAGGCACCCCACTTCTAAAAATTACTTTAATACTGAGGATACAGTGTAAATAGTACAGTATATAATGGTGACTATTATATGAAATTACTAAGCAAAAATCATGTTTGATTTTTATTCCAGGATCGATCAGTATATTTTAGTGGCTAAAAATTAAATCATTAATAAAACCAAGAAGGAACTCAAAAGGCATACAAATGGGGTAAAACTGTCTTTACAGATGAATATATATGTGTGTATATACGTATATATGAATATATATGTGTGAATAAACGTATATATGTGTGTATATACGTTTCTATTTGGTTATGAATAGATATAAGATAACATAGGACAAGTAATTGAGGTGGGTAGTCTTTTCAAGTATGTTCTATGAATTTACCCTCATAAAGTAAAAGTCTCCTTTGATTTTGATGACATATTAAATAAATGTCAGAAAGTAATTTTACCTTTGTTGCAATTAATTTTTTTTTAGGCATAAGAGTAGAAAGCATAATGGGTCATGTTTCAGAGACAGCAACAAGAAAACAAAAACAAAGGTTTAGTATCAGCAAAGTGTCTCTTCAGTTCTTATATTACCTGTGAACAGAGACCAGATTTGGCTCATCAGCTAAAGCACCACATGTCACTGTTAAAGTGACAGAGAGGGCAAATTGTTTCCAGTTGCAATCAATCCTAGAAGACCATTTTTTTGAAGGTCATAAATATGCTGTACATCTTATTTCAATAATTTATATTGTTATATTTGGATTATAATTCATTTGCATGTCTTCTTTCATCAAAATGAATTTCAGATTCTAGATAGGAGAAAAGAAATTGCTTGCTGTGAAAAAACACAACATATCTTTAGTATTTAATTGGATATATAATGATAATATCTGTAAAACTAATAGCAAAATCCAAATATGCTTTTATTGAAAAGTTCTTTAGCACTCTCTCTTATCATCTCTCATTTTCTCTGATGTACTAGACCTAAATTGCCACTTATAATGTGTGATGAACATACAGAAACTTACATGTTGCCTTTTGTTTTATCTAGGAGCAAGTAGATTGTACAAATAAGCTTGATTGCTCTGTGATAGAAAATGTGACCATCTGTAACAATTCATATTGTGAACTTATTACATAGATAATTATTATGATTAGTGTTACAATTCAGCAATCAGAAATCTGTACAGGATCCAAAAGAACACAGCAGGATAATACTCCATCTAAATGGGCTCAGGAAAAATGCAATTTATTTGACACACTCCACAAGAGAGGCAGAATCAATTGGATATATAGCATAATCATTTTTCTCTCCTTCAGTAGTTTGGCACAGGAGAGAGCATCACGCACGGAAGGGAGCTTGTGATACAGAACCATGGTTATTGCATCTGCTTAAGGATAGATCAGTCCTTGGGTACATTCAAGTTATTATTAGAGTTCCCTTTATCTGAACAGGACAGGATTTCCTAAAGACATGCTCCTGGGGTGGCTGGGTGTCTCAATCGGTTAAGCGTCCCACTTCAGCTCCAGTCATGATCTTGCAGTTTGTGGGTTCGAGCCCCGTGTCAAGCTCTGACTAACAACAGCTCAGAGCCTGGAGCATGCTCCTGATTCTGTGTCTACCTCTCTCTCCGCCCCTCCCCTGCTCATGCTCTGTCTTTTTCTCTCAAAAATAAACATTTAAAAAATGTTTAAAGAAAGACATGCTGCTTATTTTACATAGGACACCTCTTTGGCCTTTGAATGCTGTCTCTATGTCACTCAGGAAACCAAACCTCCCCATCTCTCTAACCCTACTTGGTTTCAAATGCAGCAATTAAGTTTAGATTGGACCATGTATTTTAGAAGAAAAATCCATCCCCCTTCTGAAGTTCTTGCAGCTGTCATATGAACTATTTTTTGAAAGACCACTGAATCTTAATGTGAGAATTATAAACTTATTTAAATCTTTTCTAGCACCCAATGGTTTTTTGAGTTTCAAAGACATGATAACTTTTATTACCATGCTGATAAAATCTGTAATTGTTCGATTTTAAAAAGCTGTTGTACATCTCTAGTTAATCCACATCTGCTACATTAAATAAGATATGACAGAAGGGAACTTGGCGGGAGGTAGAGAGGAAGAAGGCAAAGGAATCCTAAAGACATGCAGGTGGCAAGTTGTTATCCGAAACATCTGGACTTATTTACTAGGTAGTTGCTATCGTGGGATAGATACATGTTCTATTTACAAACTCCCTTGGTGGAATACAAATAATATTAAAAAAATGAATGTCTTTGAAAATGTTAATTTTTTAAAATATTGAGTTATGAAATCATGAAGATGGAGCATCACTTGTTTCTATTTAAGAGAAAGCCATGAAGATAAGCAACTGTCCACTAACAGTTTTTGAAGAAAGATTAATTTTGATATTTATTTCCTATTGCTAAATGTTATATTCATAATGAAATAACATTTAGTTGGAAAGAGAGAACTTTATTATATACCATTTTCTTCAAAGTATTCCATACACACTTGTTGTCTATTTTGTGACCAGTCTCTTGTGCCTGTATTTCAGTCATTATTTCATGAAAATGATGTATGTTTGGGGGCATTATTACATATCACAGTAGTACTTGGGTTTCTTTTTTTTCCTTTTTGTATCACATTACTGATTTTTGAAGAGATTATACATGCACGGGACATGCTTTTTTTATAGGTACGAAATAATTGACAAATTAAAAGCAACACTGCTTCCACAGACATTCTCTTTCTTTACTTGAAGACTAATAAATACAAGCTTGTCTTTTGTTTTCAGGAATAAGTTATCTATTGATTTGTTTCTTTAGTTTTCATTTTATCAAAATTATACCAGCTATTGTTGAAAGAGTTCAATAATTTAATGAATCTTGTACCAAACAACAGTCTCTTTCTTGTTCTACTCTTCCATATCTCGGTTATCAGTCCCCAGAGTTATCACGTTCAACATTTAGCTGTTTCTTTTGTTATTTACCTCTGTTTTCTAAATTTCATGTGTATTCAACTCTCTCTTGATTACTCAATCATAAACAGTATCTATGGGCTTCCCAAAATGGACAATAGAAGAGAAACCCTGGGCTTTACCCTTCTCTCTTTCTACCAAAGCACATATTACAGAAACTTATGCATTAACATACATATATTTATACACACACACACACACACACACACACACATTTTCATCCAATAGAATGATATAAGTCAGGTTGTTACTGTTTAGTGGTTAAGTCAATAGAATTTGCATTATTGTGACTATGTAAATATTATTCATAGCTAAGCCATTTAGACTATTCCATGTAGTTTATTAAAATTACATTTCATATTTTACTCAATTCTTTGTAGCTCTAGAGTTTAATTTTTCATTTGGTCACCTTTCAGTGTGGCTATCATTAGTTCATCTTCAAACAATCTTTAGATATGTTCTCAAAGGACCTAAACACATTCACATTCAGTTTAACTTTTTCTTGGAGGCATTCATCCTGAAGTCCTCTGTCCTCCAGCATGAATCTGAACCATTTGGTCTCTAGACTCATTGCCTACTGGTCATCCTGGGACTTCCTTCCTTTGCCCATCATCTTGCAAATTCCTTTCACTTCTCTTGTGTGGGAAAGCCCTCTTTCTAGTGTTCCCGCTCTTTCTCTTTCTTGTTTTTCTCACTCAACTAACTATTCAGGGCACAAACTCCAGTAGCTTCCTGAGGATATGTATGTGCATCAAGACCTTAAATATCTAAAAAATCTTTTTTACAAACTTCACACATGATTGGTAGTCTGGCAGGATGTATACACTATCTTGTCTCAGAATTTTGAAGACATTATCCCACATGTTCCTAGCTTCCAGTGAGAAGTATAGGGGCATTCTGTATCATGAGTCCTTATAGGTGACCTGTTTTCTTTTTTAACCCTCCTTAAGAATTTAGGATATTTATATCCACTTTTTTGAAATTTTAAGATGACTGGTTTTGGTATAGATATTTTTTTTTTCCAGTCAGTGTTGTAGATACTCTTTGAATGCTTCTGGAGACTATTATTCAATTGTGGGAAATTTGCATGACTGTTAAATACAAATTTCAATTTTTTTCTCTTATATTTTTCTCAAATTCCTGTTATTAGATATTGGTACTTATGAATCCTTTAAACTTGACAAATTTTTCTTATAGCTTTCCTTACCTTTTGTTTTTTAAACTTTCTGGAAATATTCATTAACTATATCTTTGTATCTAGCAATACATGTCCAGAGTTAATTGTTTTTAAATATGTCCTTTATTATAGAATCCTACGTTGTTTCATACAGCAATACTTAAAAATTTTCTCTCTGAGATTTCTGTTTATGAAATATTCTCTACTTCCCCCAAATTCCTCCTTTCCCCTTTCTTTGTTAAGATTTTTTTTATGTTAGAGGGTTTCTTCAAATGTCTGATAATTCTTTTTCAACTCCTTATATGTGATAGTGAAATACTAAAATTTTTAGGATGTAAACTGAGGTTTTCAACTACTCTTACGTGCAAATTCTGAAATTAAATGAAATGAACTTATTTTTATGTACCGGTCAACATCTTGCCTTTTCAAATCTTTGTGGGAAGTGGATAACTCAATGTATTTTCTGACATGAAGAGATTACCTTAGTAGAGAAAACAGAGGCATGCATAATTAACAACTACATGGGGTAAGATAAAACAAAATTTTTATTTTGTTTTGATTCTTTTGCTTATCAATTGGAAGCTACTTAGGTGCTAATCCAGAGTGCAAGTTTCCTCTTGCCTCTCAATGTAAGTATAAGAACTTCAGAAGCTTGTATTTTTATGTTAAGATTTATGCATATGATGGCAATTTACATGAGAATAATGAAACAGTGCACAATTAAGGTGATTTTTGTGATTGACTTTCCAACATCGTTTCACCCTAAATGATTTATCATAGCCAATATGGCAATCTTATTCCCATGGGCAGTGATTTGCATACAACCCTATCCTGGCAAATGAATTGTGAACAAAAGTCCTATAAGGAGTTTCAAGTCTCCATATAGAATATGGAAAGAGATAATCTTTATTTCACTGGGTATTTTTGTATCTTAATATTTCATCCGAATCTACGACAGTCTTCTTGCAACTATGAACATAAAATCAAACAGAACATGGTAGAGAAGGTGAAAAGAACCTCATGTCTTCAAGTACATCATCGGACCAATATGTCAAACCATCCTGAACCAATGGCACAATATAGTTATATTAGATAATAAATGTTCTTTTAGCAATTTGAGTTGTGTATTCAATTACAAGCATCTCCCATAATACAATAAGTTGGTTTATACTTAACATGCAGATTATAGTTATTGATAGACAACTTACTGTATGAGTATGCTTATTTTCAATGTGAATGGCAAAAGATTATTCATATGTTGTGGTACAATAAAAGTAATTTAGTTAATTGAAGAAAAGAGATATTTCAGGCTATGATAATATTTCTGATTATACATAAATTTGAAAATGTACAGTTGAATGAGCTTTCTTTCAGGGAGATTCGAAAACACAATCCTACATATAAAATCTGGGAGAAAGAACTTCTAGATGGTAGAATTATTATAAATGTAAAATGTAGTACATTATGCTAATGTTTTAAAAATAGAGCCACTTTCTTTCGTCTTTTGTAGTGTCTACCACTTTGAAATAAAGTTACATAAACTATTTTTGTCAGAGTTTTTAGAGGACTGCACTGTTGCATTTTTAAATTAATAAAAAATAGTAGTTGTTAAAATTTATTACATTATTTTTATTTTGCAAGTGTTTTTGAATATTACATATATTACACTTTTAATTAAATATTGCATATTTAATCTTCATTATATATATAAAATGAAGCTGAGGAATTATATTATGATTAATATTATATAGATTAAAAAATCATGCAGAAAGTAATTAAGATATTTATACTAAATGGAAAAGTCATGCTTCGAACCAGCTTATGTGGTGATGATCTATTCCAAAGCTTGATAAACTTCAATGATGTTTTCAGTAATTTTTAATGATTCTCCCTATAATACTCTTTTCAAATAAATCTTCATATAAAATACAACATTTTGCCCTGTATTTGCTTCTCCCTCCTCTTTTCAGGTTTAGATTAATTTTGAGAGGGAATCTGGATTAGATAGTAACCCAGCAAATCCACTTAGAGTGGCACAGGTTTTGATTGCAGTAAATAAGTTGTCTTCAAAAAAAATCTACATTATTGTTAGTAATAAAATCACAAAGATATAGATGAATAGAAATGCTGATTCTGTATCCGGGAATCAGTCATTTTGAGGGATTATACCATGATGTAATTTCTTGCCAACCAATTCAGGACTTTACTTAATATCTTCTTAATATAGAAAAGAAAATCCAGTTTCATGAAGAAATGGCAAACATGTCTTTGTGTATTTCAATATATCCTCTATCAGTAGTGCTTTCATTTGTTTAAGCCACACAAAGTTGTCAGTATTTGACCATTTGGGCTTACAAAATGACACTCGCACTGTGTTCAAACGGGCACATTTGGGCCTTTATTTTTGCCAAATCATCTGAAAAGAAAGATACTCAGAGTATCTAAGTCAAATTATCAGCCTAATTTATACTCATAACACTTTTAAAAATAATGATATTTATGTACACAAAACCTAATTTAATTTGGCATATTTAGTTTATGAACTTCTCTCTAATGGAAGACTCATACCGCAGTCTCATAACTGTAAGTAACAAAAGCTTGCTCAAGTACTTTTACCTGTGTAGATGATAAGGTTGTTATGAGAATATCACATCAATTTTTTTTGAGAAATTTAAGGAAGAACATTAGCGTCACAATTTAAGAATGCAGATATTTACTTTATAGTATAATGTCAGAAAATCCATAAATAACATCTTTTCTAATTAAATGGCTCATTATGTAAAGAACCCAGGAAAATAACAAAAATAAATCCAGAAAACAACTTTTTAATTAAAACCTAAGTATTAAAATTTTCTTCAATTTTGAAGGCAGAGACCTTGTCCTAATCAGCAGTATATTCCTATCCTTCTCCCACTACCTGTACTTTGTATTTATTATGCACTTCACAGAGCTCTTGTATTATGTTTTGTATAAAAATGTTATTATGTTGTTAGTGATTCACCATAAATGGAAGTTGGGGCAGGCGGTGGGGAGCCTAGATAATAGATAAATATGTTAACAGTATATTTAATACTTTGCAAGTCATAAACTTCACCCATTTGCTTAATATAATAATATGCTTTTTTTGTAGTGTTTTATGTTTCTCTATGACTTTAAGTCACATTATTTTGCTTAGTTTTATTTTAAGGTTTTATACTGCATTTACTTGAAAACTCTGTCAAAATCAGTTTTAGGAAAGCATTTCAAAATTCTGCAAAAAACAAATAATTACAAAAACATTTTTCTTTATTGTTCATATATCCAGACATTAAAAGTTGGAAATTAAATATATATATGTGTATATATATATATATATATATAATTCCTTACAATATATTTCTCACAATAACATTAAAAATTCTTCAAATTTTAAATAAAAGCTTTATATAAAGATTAATTCTCCTACCTGAAAATTCATCCTCATAATATAATTTAGTGGTTTTTAGTATATTCGCAGAATAGTGTAGATATTACTATTATCTAATTCTGGAATGTTTCATCATCCCCAATTAGCAGTCTAGGGTTCTAATTTTTTTTTAATTTGAATTTGAATTTTTGTTTTTATTTTTGAGAGAGAGAGAGAATGCAGACTCCATACAGAGCTTGATCCGGGGCTCATTTCCAAGACCCTGAGATCATGACCTGAGCCAAAATCAAGAGTCAGATGCTCAGTCAACTAAGCCACCCAGGCACTCCTGTAATATTTTTTTAAACCAAAAACAAACTACACATACAGATGGTTCCCGACTTAACAATGGTTCAAACTTTTAACTTTTTGACTTTATGATGGTGTGAAAGCAATACACATTCAGTTAGAAACAGTACTTAAAATTTTAATTTTGATCTTTTCCTGGGCTGGTGATAAGGCAGTGAAATACTCTTCCAGATGCTGGGCAGCAGCGGGCGAGCTGCACTCTGTTAGCCACTTGATCATGAGGGTAAAGCAACCAATACACTTACAACCTTTCCATACCCATACAACCATTCCATTTCTTACTTACTTTCAGTACAGTATTCAAAAGGTTACATAAGATATTCAGCAGTTTATTATAAAATAAGCTTTGTGTTAGATGATTTTGTCCAATTGTAGGTTAACCTAAGTGTTCTTGTTACCAAAACCCAAGTTCGTCTGCCTCTCGCTGGAAAGGCCAATACTCAAGAGATGAGTTTTGATTGGGAAAGAATATGAGTTTTATTCTGGAAGCTGAGACTTCATCTGGGGAGAAGTTGGGCTCTTGTCCAAAGGCCAACTCTCAGGTTTCTGCCTGGCCCAGAGATTTTTAAAGGTGTTCAATCGGTTAAGGGAGTGTAGTGATCTGTGACATTTCTTCATTTCCTGCAGACTTAACACCAGCTACAGCATCATCTCGGTGCTCAGAGGTTGTGCAAGAAAGTCTGTTTCCTTGGTACCCAGAAGTTGTACAAGAGTACTCTGTTCTTTCTACAAAAGAGGGCAAGGTCTACAGATGTACAAAGGGAAGCCAGTAAAGTCATTTGTGCGATCTTAAAAAAGAAAAACATTTTGCTAAAAGATTATTGAGTTAATCAGAAAGCTAAGGGGGATTGAAACAGACTTGCTGGCCTCTGTGGCCTGGCAACATTCTGGTCCTTTATTCCCCAAGGCCAGTAGTCTGCAAATCTCAAAGAAAGTAAATTCAGTCTGTTACAGATCAAGGACCTTAATGCAACAAGCAAGGACTGTGTTAACATGAAGCAAGTTAACCCCTGAGACCAGCGAGGTTGCTGTAATATTCTGTGTACATTTAAGGTAGGCCATGCTAAGCTATGGTGTTTGATCGGTTAGGTACAGTAAATACATTATAAAATTGGGTCATTTTCAATTTATGATGAATTATTGGAAATAATCTTATCATAATTTGCAGAAGATCTATAGTTTGTTCTGAAAACAGAACTAATACAAAAACTTAGGTCATCTTGATTTCCTAACAGAAAGCAATTCATGGGAGTAGCAATTTTCCCTCAGATATGTCTCTTCACCAACTGTACCAGCAGTTTTGACTTCGCTTAGAAGAAGACTTCCAAGAGGTAATACTACAAATTTTTTTTCTGAATGTTTTATACTATTTGGACTTGCAATGTCCATCTCCTTAAATATCTTCCTTCTATGTGTACAATAAATGTGGTAATTTAATGCATTAATGTCCCTGACTCTTTACCCTTTCTGTGTCTAAGGATTTTGTCATGTAACTTTGTAGTGTCCTCCCACTCAGCTCTTGGATTGCCATGTTGTTTGCTTTGAACAAAAAGATTTTAGCATATGCAATATAAGCAGAGGCATGAAATGAGCTTGGACTTTAGAGATATTTTCTTTTGTTATCTGCCATTCCCATAAACAAACAAACAAGCAAGCAAACAAACAAACTAAAACATAAGTCTGCTCTAACCTACTGTTCCTCAGAGGAAGATGAATCATATTGATCAGAACCAATCCACAGACTCATGAGTCAGCCAGCTGACCTACAAGTATATGAGCAAATCCAGCCAAGGTCATCCTAAACTGTCCAGCAGCCTATTGACACCACCTATGAAAGAGCCCAGCCAAGATAAGTAGTCTTCTAACCTGATCAATTCAGGAATATGAGCAATGCATGCTTGTTGCTGTATATGCTCTATTGAGATTCTGTAGTTGCTTCTTATGGAGTAGTATGGTGACAGCAGGTAACTGAAACAGTGAATAACTAATGAGAAATAAAAAGAATATGATATCACTTTAGAAATTCAATAATTTCCCAATCTATGGAAACTTTATATGGATAGAATTTTCTTAAATCATCATAATCAAAATCCTTTCTTGCTATAGCCACAGCAGTATGATTCTGCTGTCAGCACAGATGGAGTGAGCTGCTTAGAGAAGGGGATTAAGGAATTCCCTTAGTAGTTGGCTTAAGAGAAGGACAAATCTTCTCCCTTCAACCAGCAAAATAGCATCGAGTGGGGATATTTTCTTTTGGAGCTGAAAGACAAAATACACAGAAAATAACCACCCTAGAATCAAAGAAGACTTAAAATAAATGAATACTGGCATGGTTGTTATTTATAAAGATAAAAACATGTAGACTACTTTGGATAGTTTCAATGCATTTGACTATACTTCTGGGTGCTTCAATTTCAGCCACATGGGATGAAACATAATACCCACAATGTTAACAATTGTCAAGGCTTAGGTTCTGAGGAATCAGAGTATGGAAGTATCTTAGGCAACCAGAAGCAGAAAAATTAAGGGGTCAATTTGACTCTAAATTACTTAGAGTATAAGCCTCAAGCTGAGGACACAATACCAGTCAAGAAGTACAAAACACTTGCAAGAATGAAAGTAGGAAGCTGAGATAGGAGTTCTGAGCAGTGGAGACCCGGAACCAATGAACGAGACTATCTGGAGTGAAGCAAGATCTCTTGGGCTATTGGCACAAAGGAGAGACTGAAAACTCCATGACTTTCTTTCATAAAACTCTAAGTGTTTGGTATATGCTGGTCTAAAATCGAAATTATGCCAAAGTATTTCTTCAAATGACATAATTCAGTTGCAGCAATTTTCACCCATGCATATAAATATGAGCATTTAGAAGGCCTTGATCTTCACAGTTCTGGATGGTCTAATACATATTAGAACTATCCTGGCCACTGTCCACGGAAGTGGACATATGTTTATAGAGGGTCCGAGATCCTAAATGAAACAAACTCCATAGCGACAGTAAGAAAAAAATAGGAAATTAATATTATAATTCAGCTACAATGTAGGTTAATTTTTTAAGAGTCAGTTGGGGAACAAATCTTTATTGTTGCACTGTTTCAGAATCAAAAAATATGCTGGAAGCAAAATTAATATTTTGCAATGCAGCCTATTTGTAAGTTGGACTGTAAATATATAGCTCTGTCCACTAATGCTTTCTACCTTACTGAGTACATGATGTTGTATCCTGGCTGTGTTTTCTGTTCTCTGGGAGGACAGTACAGTAATTACTGAGGCCACTTAAGGACCATAAATGAAAGTCATTCAGTTATGATATTGATTCACTCATTAGTTCATTAATGCTATGAATATTGCCTGAGTATATACTATGTGCCTACTATCATAAATTACATGATGTCAGTATTCTAGAACTAGGAATATCATCCTATGAAAGGTATATGTAGTGGAAAGATTAATAATGGCAACATATATATAATTTAAGAAAGGATAAGTACTACAAAGAAAAACACAATGAAAGTGAGTAGATACCGGGAAAATACAGTTTTATGCATAATGATCCAGGAAAGCCTCTCAGAGGAATTAATATTTTGACATAAATTTTCAGAAAGTAGGATAATGATGGAATTGATCCTAGAAAAATAGTATACTAGTCGGAAGAAACAGTAAACCCAAATACCCTAGTAGGAACACATGTGGTTTTTCTGAGGAACACTTAAAAAGCCAGAAAGTCATTCAGGGCCCAATATCCTCCCTCAATTTTTGAAGTACAATATTCTCATCTAAAAGAAAGGATGAATCAAAGGAAAGATTCAGACATTAAAGTATATATCCAATTTAGAATTACTTGTCTTTAAAAAAAATTATTTCTATTTTGTCCTATAATAATGAAACTATCTTAACAAGCAGTTCAATATTCAGGTCCCATTTTTCATTAAAATGATTATAATGCCAATCCTATTTAAGACATTTGGCCACTCCAATGTTTGGGAAAACGCAATCTCAAATGCCATGCTCACCCACAACAACGAATTACTCCATAAATATAAATGTTGGATTTTTGAGCAGTGATTAACTCATAGTATGGTTCTGTATGCTTTGATTACATATACTAACATATAACCCTATAAAAATGATGTCTATTTTCCTCATATAACCAATTCCAAATTCCTCCTAATTAAAGACAAAACTTCACAAAATGGCAGTTAAAGCAACAATTAATCCATCTCCAAAATAAAAGTAAATAGATTACTTAACCAAGAGAACAATAGATTTAAACTGAATGACAGTTCAGAGTTAACATATTTTGCTACTAGAAATATACTCCTACAAAAGGTATGAAACATGTCTTCTTTCCTAACTCTTTATTCTTCCAACCCCACCAAAATAGACAGTACCACACACTCACCTGCCCTCTGGTTCAAAGAACCAGAGACTCTACCAATCAAAAGCCTGTGCATTAGTCTTCCCACTCTATGGCTAATGTGCTATGCAAAACATCCATTCATACCCTCTTATCAGTTTGAACTCAATGATTCTCATGAGACCACACACACACACACACACACACACGCACAGGGCTTACATTGTATCTTAGGAGACATTATCACAACAATGAAAGTACTATAGGTAGAGGAAAAGATAAAAGGGACTGTGATAGTTTTTCATATTAACTAAAAGTTCAAACTGCCAGAAAACTAGGCTATGGTTTTTGTTTGTTATTATTATTCTTTGTGTTCTTTTCTTATTTTCCACTTCATCCCAAACAAACAAAAAAAGCTACCCTAGTTGTTTGGCTATTAGACCATGTATACTGGACTAAGAAGTATTTGGGAAGAGAAGTAGATATATGTGAAAAATGATTATGAGTATCATCAAGGTTAGTCATCTTACATGCTGGTAAATGGCTGGTAAGGTGATCTTTTTTTACTAGTAATGGATAGAGAGAAACAAATACATGTGCCTGAGAAAAAGGAAAAAGGTGAGATGTATTACCCTGCAGATGGGCATAACTCTGGATAGAACCTGAGGAATATTAGACTTGAACCACCCATTTAGATGTTAAAAGACCATTCAATTTCTAATACTTATGGGCGGAGCATCTTAAAAATAGTCTGGGGAGGATAGAGTGGTGGGTGAGAGATGAGGCAGAATGCAGGAGACCAAAAATAGTAGAAGTAATATTTACATTGTAGACAGCAAGATATGGGACTGACACTGTGGGCAATCTGAAGAGAGGGTGGAGGAAAAGCTGAGAACAATTGAAAAACCCTTCTTTGAACGCACACAAAAAAAGATTAAAACCAATCAAAAGTAAACAATGTATAGAGGATGAACAAAATAAGTCTAAACTGGAAATAATTCCAGTCTAAACGGGAAAATAAGTCTAAACTACAAGAATTATTGGTCAATTAGAACAAAAGCAAAATTATAATCAAGAACAAAAGCTTTTTCCACCCAAAGAAAAGAAAATGTGGATGAGTCACGCTAATTCTAATTTTGATTAAATACGGTGGACTAAACATACGTTTCTGCTTCTATTCACAAGGAGCCACTGATATTATAGATAATTTGGGAAAGGGAAACAACACAAGAG
Organism: Panthera uncia; assembly: GCF_023721935.1. Lineage (NCBI taxonomy): Eukaryota > Metazoa > Chordata > Mammalia > Carnivora > Felidae > Panthera > Panthera uncia. The sequence goes on along the minus strand of NC_064811.1, from coordinate 107,819,893 downwards.
GAAGTGAAACCTCCAACGTTCTGAAGGTCGGAAAAAGACAACCACCTGATGTTCTGGGGATACCTGGAAATCAAAAAGCAGAATGGATTGAATAGCTGGAGAACGATCTGAGGAAACCAAAATACTAGTTGTGAGAGTCCTCCCAGTCAAGCCCAGAAAGGCAAAACATTGAAAATGGCAGCACATACTAGATTTTTTAATTTTCTCCAATTTCGAATGGATCATATATTGCCCATTTATTTGTTTTAAATGAAAATTTCTTACCATGAATTAAATCAAAATGTCCTGGGCTTTGGAACTTGGAAACTCTTTTGGGGGAGCTCTGCAAGTGCATGTGCATATTTAAATTCCTCAGGTGATACTGAAGGACATTCGTGGTTATAGTTCATTACCTTCATGAGCAGTTGGAGTTGCTTACCACCAGCCCCTATCTTGAAGTAGGCTAATTAATCATTTGTTGAGTAGTATGTGAGTTTAGGTGAGGTCACGAGTTAAATATTTTTATTTACTGTGAGGAATAAGCTTAGGAATTCCCTGAGCTTGCACCGATGGGTTAACAAGGCATAAAGAAATAGAAAGCCACAAGATGAATGCACCCAAGATTGGGCAAACAATATTAGGTAAAAATAATGGTCTATATATTCAAAAATATACAAATAATGAAATGTACTTTGACATCTGTCAAATACAAATTAAAGAGAAACTCAGTTGAAAAATCTATATTTTAAAAGTTTTAAAAAATAACCTTCCATATTAACAAATTTTTATAAAACATATAGTTTCATAATACAAATATAGATATTCATAGGATTTAAATTACTAACAGCTTTAGTTTTCCTTATATATGCAAAAAAATGGAATGAGTTTAAATTCCTCTTTCCCTGCCCACCCCAAAACACACACACACACACACACACACACACACACACACACACACACAACATAGCAACAAGAAAAAACAAAGACAGATACAAGGTGAGTATCCATTTTGAACCATAAAGGAGATGCTGGCCATTAAATTACACAATTGGAGTCATGGCTAAGATATAAAAGTGCAATGCATTATTATCTTCTGTTCATTATCAGTCAGCGTTAAAGAACCCCAAAATGAACAGAACTTCAAACTGTATTTAGACATTAGGAATCCCTTACCTTCTAACTATTGTTTACAGGATTCAAATAAGGAAAAGTCTTTGCAGTGGTGTTACTGACACATATGTCATAGTTGGGTGGAAAATTCTAAAATAGCAATCCTCATTTTGCTTTAGAATTGAAAACTAATAAAAACAGGTCCACATATGAAAAATTCAAAGAACTAATCTCCAGAATTTATTGAGATCAAATCATGTGAACCCCCACCCTGGTTTTTCCAATTCCCTAGAGAATCCCCCTACCACTGGCTTTGTACCTGAGTTTTAAAATTCAAGATTTGAATTTAATTCACTGAGCTTAAAAACAAAAGCTGTTATAATCTTTGCTTTGGGGATTTTAAAGAATTTGAGTTTTGTGGGAAGATTCTTCAACATTCAAGATTTGAAAAGTGTGAGAATTGCCACCTTTATTAGTGGGACCCTTTTCCCAGTGTTGGCTTAGGACAACGTTTCTCTTTCTTGAGTATGGATCAGAATCATTTGGAAAGCTGGCTGAAACCTAGATTGCTGGCTCAGATCCTGTGAGTTTCTAATTCAGGAGATCTGGGGTGGGCCCATAAATTTGCATTTGTAACAAGTTTCGAGGGCTGCTTATACACTTGATACACAGAACAAACTTTGAGAATCACTGGTTTAGGGTATGTATCCTTTAATTTATCAGCTCAAATTACAGACACAAGAAAAATAATTTGGGCTGATTTGATCTATATTTCCATCTCCAAAGAGACATATAGGTCCACATACTCTTATATTATAGAATAACAAATTTTACTTCTACTAGCAAGTATATGTTATGGTACGTATGTGCTTCTTGCAGAAAATGAAGTAAACCTGTGAATATTATCAGTGCTATTATACTCTAAAATAAGGCAATATTTTAGATTAGTAAATTGCTAGTTTTTAATTTTCTGTGTACTTTTAACTTCAAATGAAAATCTTACCTAAGATGATCTCCTGGGACTTTCCATTGACATCCTTTAAAGTGACTCATTGGCTGAAAAAAAATGCAGAGGTTAATCATTTTGATTAATTTCTAATTAGATCTACCTGTATTCCAGAGGAAATGATCAATGTTACCATTTGAAGAGGGTAGGCTAAGATCCAGCAACACTTCTAGAACATTTGCAGTTAATTTCTGATGGTTCAGTTTATGGACCTCACTGAAAAATGGTAAAACTCTCTTATTCCATCACAACTCATTAGAAAATTTTTTTAATAGAGAAAGCAAATATTTAATACTTTACCATTGTATCTTATTTTTTACTTTTTTGAAAATAGTGTTTAAAATCACTCAAGTTTGTAATTACTGTGAAAATTATTACTGAATACAGTGAAAGATAATCTCAACCATATGTACCAAATTTTTGAAAAAATCAAGAATTTCACTTGCAGATTAAATTTTAACAAATTTGGGATACTGAAAGTAGAGCTGGAATGGTTTTGAAATCTGAAATTGATTTACTTTCAAGCAACTTTCAGTTTGATTCTCCTAGGCAATTTACAACAATTTAGGGATGTGGTTATACCAAGTATTACTGCAGAGACTGAGGGAAATGCCAGAAAACAATTGAATTCCATTTTGGGGGTAAGGGGAGTATTTTTACTAAGAAAAATAAAATCAACCTAGGACAATATTGTATTTCCCCAGTGCTGCAACATGGAGAATGAGATCCCAGGAATAAAATCTTGTCAATCATTCCAGTTAAATATTGTAGTTTTGATTATTTTGATTTTTAAAAAATATAACATATAAATATATGAAACATACCATAGGATACATGGTGTTTTCTAGTTTTACATAGAATTCCAAATTTAAAAAAATGAGAATAAAAATAGTTTTGTAAAATTTTACAGTGTGCCCCAGTAAATGTAAACAAACTCAGAATTAAAATATGGTTTCCATAACCAGGTAATAAACTAAGTATGATGATATTATTGTTACATATTTCTACAGGAAGGAACATTGAAGATATGACTAGCAGAAATTAATTCTAAAACCTCCAAATATTAAACCCATACCAAAAAGTCTCATTTGTATCTGTATTTCCTATATATTTACAACTCTACTCTTCCATCATTTCCTTTAGTCTGGCTATTGATAACTTTAATTTTATCAAAGAGTTAAAATTTCAGTTCTTGTTAACAATGGATTTAAATCCTCATCCACAAAATACTACAAAATTCTTCCAAAAATCTCAAATATAGAAAAATTGTCTACCTTTACACAATGACCCTTCTGCCATGTTGACTAAAACAGTTTCTCCACACACTTGACAAATCTGGATTTTATGTGTTGTCTATGCTTAACACAGTTTCCCAGTAGAAAAATGTAGTGGTACATTTGAGTGAATTTATTATATGTTAAATTCCCCTTCCAAGGTTTCTGAGCCAGCTGATGGGTCTTGTGAAATGTACTGATCAGATATGCCTTGAATCAAAATCACGATCCTCTTGTCAGATGCAATATAACTTTTTCATATACTTTGAATTACTGTGATTGAGACTTTTCTGTTTTGACGAATCTGTTTGTGCCTTTCTCAAGGAGTAGTTGGTGTCTCTTTAATTGATACTATCTTACAAACTAGAGGTCAGGGCCTCACCTTCTACCCACTGATCATAATTGTCTTTCCATCCATCAACATGTATCCTCAAGAGAAAATGCATAATTCAAGTTACTGTGACTACACATACTAATTGTGGTCTCATAAAAATCTATCCCTTTTAATGTTATTCCCATGTGATAGCTATAATTTGAAACTTCTGTTTGAAAACAGTGTTGATGGTTCTGTGATGGACCCAGTTTCTTTAAAGTGTTTAAAACATTCAAAAAGAGTTTTTGTATAACTTCTGAGTAGAATAAACTCAATTATGTTAATATCACAGGAGCCAAGAGAGAAAATAGAAAGGTAAGGTGTATATGACAAAACCAATTAGACTATTGATCCCAATCACAAGAATCCATCAGCCTGCACATTTCTAATGGTTTACAAAACATACCACAAAAAGATTTACTGAGTCCATATTTTTCTATATTATTTATTCTTTAAACCAGTTTTACTATGTTCTACTTATTCTGTCTTAAGAAATAAATGTTTCAAAATGTCCATCCTATTTCTTAATAATATCATATATGTTGAATCAATGGTCTATATCTCAAGATCAGCCAAAATGACAAATTAATTGGCCATATATATGGTTTCAGTTTTATCTTCACTTTATTTTGCATGGGTGTACATCTTTCTTCAATTACACTTTCACCTTTATTACTCATGTTTGACTTAAAGTGCCTTGTCAACCATTTGAACTCTCATTCAAAGACTGAAAGTCTTGCACACTTTCTGAAACTCTTTTTTGAAAAGTCTGGCAGAAGCATTTGGCATCATTAAGTCATTCCACTAGAAAAGCTTTCTAATTTGTGTACTTTTATTAAATTGTTCTAGGGTGGACAAGTTGTTCCCGCACTCCCAACACATGAACCAACATGAAGAAAGTCATAACTACATATATTGTATCAGACATCCAAGTTCAGTTCATTTCCAATGACTAATATCTTAATAGATCAATAAAATTAACAAATTTCTTACTTACAAAAGTCCAAAACATTGTGGTATGTAAAGAAAACTCTACATGGCTTTTCTCATGCTTTCTGAGCTATTCCATTGGCAAATCCTATTGGTGTGTGTTTAACGCCAGTAACAATTTCATAAAGCTACTGCTAAAGCTCTTATATAATCAGAAGTACCATGGAGACTGATGTTGCTTTAGTTTTCACTGGATTCTGCAAGGTGGCATGATATTGAGCATATGCTGCTAACTTAGCAACTAGGCCTGTTTCTGAGGAAGTCTTGCTTTCTTTGATGGATGCTTACCTGTTATCTGAAGTCTGGCCAAAACTCTTGGAGTTTGATGAATATATTCTTGAACATGAAACACTGCAAGAATACTTTGTTTTAGAAGAAAAACATTCTGTACACCAGCTATTCTACACAATGTGCTAGTAGCTTTGCCAGATCTATCATCTAGATATGTATAGGTTGTCAGTTAATGTTTTATAATTGTGATGAAAAGGTAAAGAAGCAACTACTTCGTCTTTCTCATCAGAGCTTGAGCTGCTACTTGAATCCTCCCACAGCTACCACATAACTTTCAAAAATCCTAGGTAAATCTCTTCCTTACAGATCCTTTCAGTCACTTTTCAAAAGGCTACAGGGGAGATGGTTGCTTTGGGTAAACTTAGATAACTCTTAACATCTCTTCTGACTCTAATCCTTTATGTTTTCTGATAGCGTCTCAAGAGTAGAGATTGTCCATGCCAGGGCCACTGACCCCTCTCCCCATTCAGGGGGCAGACTCTTCTCCTCAAGACTGTATGACTTCAGCAGAGTTCTGCTGGACCCCTCTAACTTCTTTGATTGTTTCAAGACAATGAATCATATAAATATTATTTTTATATTAGAAAGTCATTTATTAGTTATCTATTGATACATAACAATTTAACCCCAAAACTTAGCTTAAGCCAACATTTATTATCTCACACAGTTTCTACAGGTCAGGAATTTGGAAGAAGCTTAGCTACGTGTCTCTGAGGTGAGTCTCAAATAAGGCTGTGAACAAGCTGTCTACTAGGGCTATAGTTACCAAAAGACTTACGTGAGGGTGAGGGATTTACTTCCAAACTCACTTGACTGCCGGCAGTAGGTCTCAGTTTCCACTGGCTTTGGACAGTAGTCTCAGTCCAGTTGCCACATGGACTTCTCTGTAGAGTTTCTTATCTCATGGTGGAAATGAATCAAGAGGAAAAGGCATGAGAAAAGGCATGGCCAGGATGGAAACTGTAGTGTCTTTTATGACAGAATCTCAGAAGTGACACACAATCAATTCTGCTGAGTTCTATTTACCACTCAAACTTAGCCTAATGAAACGTGGAAACAAATCACATAAGGACATGAACATAAGATGTGGATAGCATTGGGAGCCATCTTGGAGGCTGGCCATTATATCATTTAAGCATAAGTTCAAGATGTTAATATTCCCAGTTTTTAAATATAATTCTTCAACCATTCTAGGAAAAAGAAATTTTAAGAGCATTATAAGCAAAAAATAAGAACCAATAATTGATTGAATTAGATGAAGAAAAATAGGAAATTTTAAACCTAGAAGATATGGAGATTTTGCATCTATGTTTAGAACTGTGATGATATAAAAACATCAAGAAAGCTGATTTGGACAGACATAAATGAATTCTGTTCTGACAATGGTGTCAGGTAACAATAGCTACTCAGGTAATATATATTTGTATTTGGAGATTTAACACTGTGTCCTTCAGACACAAAAATGAAACTTTGGGTATTTTTATAGTATGGACTCTAAAGTGGATGGAATATAATCTATAAACAGAGGTGGGAACCAAATAATTAAGAAACAGAAGGAAAATTATTGGAAGAAAAGAAAAGGCCAAAAAAAGAAAGAAAAAAAAGACAACACATCTCATGGATGAGACGGAAAAAGGCAAATCACTACATTTTGGTTCATGGTGTCATGAGAAGAAAGGAAGTTCCAAGAACCAGTTTATAAACATCAAGGACAGACTCACATCCCCAAATAAGAAAACTGGTCCCTTGTCAAGCTGTCATGAACTGAGTGCTACTTACCTCTGGCATCCAGGGTTCCCACAATATTATTAACTGAGATTAATATTTATGAAGCTTTCATTCCCAGTTTGAAAAGAAAATAATTTCTCCAAACTTTTAGAGCAGTAAACAGCAAATGTAATCATAAAGCAGATCGCGTAGCATTCACCTTCTGTCAGCACGTCACTGCCTTCAGCTGTAAAACTGATTGACGCGATTCCAAATGGAAAAAGGTATGGGAGTCTGAATATAAAAGGAAAACATTTGACTGTGGATTCAAAATATATGAGATGAGAAAATATCTGAATATATATACTTCTGCTTAACATTTATTGAAACAAGCTAAGATATTAATAACATTTTGATTTAAATGTCAAGTGTCTTTTTATGCTATGTTACAAAGGGCTGCTATTTATTTTATCTTTTTCTTACCCAAAGTCAACTTGAAGAGGCAGGTGTGAAATTGTCTCTCCTCTTGGCCATTGCAGGATTACTTGTGGAATGTCTTCAAGCAGCCCTTTCCCCCTAACTCCCAGACCCTCTGGAGACATAACTGGGAGCGTGGAGTGAGGAGTTGCCCTGCAGGAAAGTGACAAGCTGTGTGAGCAATCCACTAGTCCCGGACAAAGGAGGGGACAACTGAGCATTTAAGCCATTCAATATCAAGATATCAAGATATCTCAGAAATCTCAGAGTTCCTGAACCTAAATACAGAGTAACTAGTAAATTATATGGCCGGTTTCAAACCCAGGTATACCTGATTACAAAGTGCATGCTTTTGGCCCCCACCTGACAAAGGATAAACATTTAAATAATCACTGCTAAGGGTGTCTGTGTGGCTCAGTGGGTTCAGCATCTGACTCTTGGTTTCAGCTCAGGTCTTGCTCTCAAAATTTGTGAGATCAAGCCCCCAGTTAGGCTCTGTGCTGATAGCATGGAGCCTGCTTGGGATTCTCTCTCTACTTCTCTCTCTCTCTCTCTCTCTCTCTCTCTCCTCTCCCTTCCCTCTTACCCACCTTGCATGCTTTCACTCTCCCTTTCAAAATAAATAAATAAACTTAAATAAATAAATAAATATTCACTGCTAACATGATTAAAATTAAAAAGTGAAAACTGGAAAAACACAAAATTATTAATGACAAAAATAATAATTACTGCCATCATTGCTTTAATAACAATAAATATACATTAAGTACCAGTATATGACCAGGGCTCTTCCATAAATGATCTCATCCTATAGTCAAACATTCATATAAGGCTAGAATAACCTCATTAGGGTAATAATTAATAATCCTTATTAGAAAAATAGTAATAGTTACTTATAATTAATTATCCTTATCATCCCAGAATTACAGATGAGCAAAGTGAGGTACAGAATGTTGAAATAATGGACCCACAGTCACATAACTAGTAAACAGAGGAGCTAAAATTCAAAACCATGCCTGTATGACTGCAGTTCCTACATATTTGAGCCCTAATCTGTAGAATTCTACTGCCTGCCACCACTTGAACCCAACTGTTTTCTTTCTCAACGAGGCTCTTATATTTTTTTTGTTTCTCTGTATGTGTACTCATATAATTGTATTCATATTAAAATATTCAAAAGTAGTATTCATAATGTACTTAACATTTTGTGCTGCTTTTTTCTTCTAGCCTTCTCTCATAAGCTTTTCCTATATTCTCCTTCAATTGCCATAATTATATTTTATTTTATTCATGCATAACATTCTATACAGTAATGTTCTAAGACTGAAAAAGCCATTCTTCTATGATTTGACATTTCATTTAGCTCGCATTCAATTTTTGCCTGACATAAACAATTCCATAATAAATTTATACATGTAACTTTTTTTAGTTATCAAATTATTTTCCACGCTAAATTTTCAGGAGAGATTCTTAAGTTAAAGTATATGAACGTTTGTGTGACTTCTTATACATAACAAAATGCTTTCTTGAAACCTCACTGCAGCATTCTCCAACACTAACATCAAAGAAAAATATGAATAAAACAACTATTAAGAGAAGTAGTTTTGTTTTTATTCATGACTATATATATCCCGATGTTGCTGGAATGGGCCCTGAAATGCACATGGTTTGAGAGTGTGCATCCAGTAGAAATTACGGGAATATGGAGTTGCCATGTTTGCTCTGTACCCTGAGCCTGAGCAGCACATGTGACTAGCTTGCCAAGTCTTTCTTGTAATCAGAGGCCACTGAAGACCATACCTAACTGACCCCGAAGTCAATGGGGAACACTCAACCTTGGGCTCATTAGCATCATGCCATAACCAATAGAGCTAATTTTCCAACTAATGCATCACAGCAGGTACTTAATAAGTTCTTGTTTACCATCTAAGGTCTTTTGCTCGATCCCATATGCCCACATTCTCTCCTGCTCCTCAGAGTCCCCAGTAACCTCAAACTACAAATCTTACAAACACATTTTCGTTTTCTCTAAGAGCTTCACAAAGGCCCAACTCTCTTAAAGATATTTTGATTTTGGAAAGTACAATGCATGGATTTTATTTTGCCAACATTTTCTAAGCTAGTATTTTTATGATTTTATGACCTTTTATCCATGGCATTTTACCTCATCTCTCTTGAATTTCTGAATTTGAAACTGATTCTCAGTACTGCAAACTCGGACACCATTCTAATTAGTGAGTATATGCAATAAAATGTAAGTATTTCATATACTTTGACAACTTAGTTTTGGAATCAGTCTTACTTTGGTTATTTTCTTAGGTAACATCATTTTCTCTTTCTTAGTTGAGTCACTGCAGCTTTGGGGGCACAAAGAACGTGCTCTCTTGATTAGACATTGACCTTCTCTGCAGAGTGCTGATAGAGTATTGGAAAGATATTGCTGTCAACCAGCTATTCAGAGAACAACCAGTGAGGAAAGAGCCTGAGCAGAACATGAAGAGACTATAAATGCTGTTGAGAAATCGTGAAAAACTGCAGAAATAATTTAGGCATTTTTGCAGAAGGCTGAGTTCCTACATTGTGTGGGTAGATTCAGGGGCCAGGTACATTTTGTTTATTGCTGCTAACATGGGGACTCATTTGAGGTACAGACACAGCTGTAATATTAATGTAGATGTCAATATGTAGACAAAGTATATAAAAGATGTCGACTGATGACATTAAGTATACATCTGGTAGTAAGCTGAAATCTGATCTCTACTTCTACATTTGTATGGACTTGCTCATAATATGGGGACTACAAGTGCTTTTTTCTCATTGAAAAATAAAATATTTTTCTTGTTTTTGACACATGTGAACTAAATATAAGCAGCATTTAATTATGGTGAATTGATATTTTTAATACTTACCTGAAAAAATCTGATTTGAAATGGTCTTCAATGATATACTCAGACCAAACAATCTGTTTCCAGGACTATTTTATATTCAGTTCCTACAAGGAAGCAAGCAAGGTATCAATTTCAATGCAGAATCTTCTACACCACTGTGGTCTTATTACATCACCTCTTGATTATCCACAGATTACACATGTTATAAATAAGTTATGACCATTTGTGGTTTAATCCTCTTACCTCTGAGTTCTGGTCTTAGGCATCTAAAAAAAAGGGGGGGGTGTTGAGAAAAGAAGACAGAGGATAGAGAGAGAAACAGAAGAAGGGACAGGAGAAGAAATATTTATTTATTATAAATATTTTTATAATAGTTCATATGTGTTTTCACATGTTATTATATTGGCTGTAGTATAGTATTCACCTAAGAATTACTTGAAGTTCACACAGATTTGAACTCTAACATGAATTTGTGGGTATTTATTATTACATCATGGTGTGAAATATATTGGTAAAGTCTCCAAACAACAACAAAAGACCCCTAACACATGGTAGTCTGAGAAGTTGATATGCCTGCTCTCAGTATATAACAGTTACATAGAAATGTAGAAAAATTTTGGTGATCAGATTATTTAGGCTTTTGCAATTCAAAGTATGTTCCATGGACCAGCAGCATTACATTACCCAGGAGCTGGTTAGAAGTACAGAATCACAGGCCCTGTCCCAAATTGACTAAATCAGGAATAGCACTTTAATAAGATCTCCCAGATGATTCATATGCTTATTAAATCTGAAGAAGAATTTATCTGGGTGGATCTCCTTATTTCTAAGCTGAAGACACCAAAGGTCAGAGAGAGTAGATCAGTTGTGCAAGTAATGCCATTTAACAACACAGTGAAGGATCAAAATACAATCTATTCTCATGAAGCCAAACCCAGGTTCTTTCCGCTAAATTGCACTTGTCCTCTGAACTACTTTAACACACACACGGACATACACCCCTTCCTTTCTCCAAAGTTGTACCAATGAAACTGATTTATAACTGACCCCGTTTTACAGAGAAATCAGAAGCCATCCGTGGCAAACAGACTTATATTTGTCCTTACCTCTCCCTCCTCTTTTAGGCAACATTAGACCTGGTGTCTCTCTTCTTACCCAATCCACTTCACCCATCTGTATTCAGAAGCCCATCCTCCCCAACTTCTCAGGAATTTATGCTCAGAAAGTCTTCTTCATACAGACTCCATAGCTCACTCACAACAACCTCCTTCCCATTTCAACTTCCTTCTTCTTGTAACAAACTATGTCTTCATTTCCTTTGGCAACTAAGCCTTTTGAAATACGTTTTTTCCATGTTCATTACTTTCATGAGCAAGAAAACTACATGTTCATATACCAAAGTCAAGCTTACCAAACAATAATTCAATTATATGTCATTGTTTCAAACACAGAATACTGCTATCTTGTGGATGCCAATTGATAGCACAGAATTTTCCAAAACGGGTGCCGCAACACATTTGTTCTGGGAAAAGCCAATGTGTTCCTCTCAAAAAGGCCAACTACCTGCATGGTAGGTAGTAACTACCCCCAAACACCTCCACAAAATGCAACTCACTATAGCATCCATATAGACATTAACACTGACTTTAGCATGTTCTAGGATTTGTGCAGTACTGTGATAAACCTTTTAAACTTTGTTTTCTCAGCATACCCCACACTTATTTAATCATTGTTAGTTTGCTGTTTTGTTTCACTTAGCTTTTTATTTCCAAGGGACACCTCATGAGACAATGTTCTGTGAAATATCAATTTTCTAAAACTGTATTACAAGTCTATAGAATATTTTTCAAATCATATCTGTGTATAAAATGTTTGGCTTATTTGCTGCTACAATCTTTCTTATTAAATGTTGACATTGTCATGAATATATAGAAGATTTAAAAAACATTTTTTGGGGGCGCCTGGGTGGCGCAGTCGGTTAAGCGTCCGACTTCAGCCAGGTCACGATCTCGCGGTCCGTGAGTTCGAGCCCCGCATCAGGCTCTGGGCTGATGGCTCGGAGCCTGGAGCCTGTTTCCGATTCTGTGTCTCCCTCTCTCTCTGCCCCTCCCCTGTTCATGCTCTGTCTCTCTCTGTCCCAAAAATAAATAAAAAACGTGGAAAAAAAAACATTTTTTTTTACATTTATTTATTTTTGAGAGACAGAGAGAGACAGAGCACAAGTGGGGGAGGGGAAGAAAGAGACACAGAATCTGAAGCAGGCTTCAGGCTCTGAGCTGTCAGCACAGAGCCCAACGCGGGGCTCAAACCCATAAACTCTGAGATCATAACCTGAGTTGAAGTCGGCCTCTTAACTGACTGAGCCACCCAGGTGCCCCTAGAAGATTTTCATATAGCAAATCTAAGGGCTCATTTTAGTACATATGAAGTATCAGTAATCCAGATACAGTAAAATCTTGGTTTGCGAGCAGAATTCATTCCAGGAACATGCTTGTAATCCAAAGCACTAGTATATCAAAGCGAATTGCAAAAACCATTGGGTCATTCGTGATAATGTGACACTGGCATCACATACTATTACTCATATTGCAATACAGCACTCATTTATCAAGTTAAAATTTATTAGAAATATCTGCTCATCTTGCAGAACACTTGCAGAACAAGTTACTCGCAATCCAAGGTTTTTACTGTATTTTATTTAAATTCTTTACAAATAATGTAAAAATAGAGTGCATGTTAATATCAGGTAATATGTTTTATTTACAGCTTTGTGTAATTCATTTAAACTCTTGTAAATGACTAACTTCAATTTATGAATTTTCTCACTTAGTGACACATGAGTGCATCTTTTTAAAAAACTAAAACTTAAAGCAAGCTTTATATCTTTAATGTGATAGTGTCATTTTGACTTGTTTTTATACTCTAAGGTAAAATAAATGTGCTTGTTTGAATGGATGGAAAAATACCCCAGAGTAAATGTTAATTTGATTAGTCCATTTACAGGTCCTTTTAGGTTTTACATATGACAAAATTAATCACAAGGCAAAGTTCGATCTTGTCCATGACATAGTCATTCAAAAACACTCCATTATCAATGGGTGTTTTTCAAAAAAATTTTTCAGTTCTTTAAACTCTTATTAAGGAGCTATTGTGAAGCAGATATTTGTTCCAGGTGCTGATGAAACGAGGATAAATAAGACATTGTTTTTTCCTTTAGAGGTTTATAATACAGTAAACAAAATATAAGCATCTCATCACAGCCCGGTGTGATAAGTACTAAAACAGAAGTATGCAGAAAGATTTTACAAGTGTTTCCATTGTGTCCCTTTAATTACTTTCTATAACACTAGCATTTGCAATTTTCTTCAGTGTATGAAACAATACAGTCTTCCACTTTTCTATTTTTTATAAGGCCCTCTTGCTCTCCAAGCTAAGCTTATGAAAAAGCCAATGTTAAATTTTCCTTCCCTGTAATGATGTTACTATCATTAACAGAGAGTTGAGGAGAGTACATTTATTAACTTGCTTTGAACTAAAGCAAAAATAGGAGTTTTTACAAAGGCATTGCTTGTTTTGATCTAGGGACCCTGCACTTTGATCTGTCCTTACTTTGAAGATGATTCTAAAAGGAAATTTCAGATATACTCAGGTAACACTATTTGCATAAAAGACTCAGAACTCCCAGCTGAAAGATATCATTCCAGTACAAAAGAAAACAAAACAAAACAAAAAATAAATAAAACATATTTTAAATTGATTCATGTTTTCACAGACAATGATGACAACCCAAACTTTAGTCTTCTCCAAGAGGTATAGAAGTCCCTTTCCAATATGTAATTAACTTAATGTTGTTTGGCAATTTATTAAGCTTCCAAGGAGGTTTTTAAAAATGAGTCAAGAGGCAATACTTACATAGATTTGCACACTTGTTAGTTTTTCACATTGATAACTTTTTATATGTTAAGAATATAGATTTATAATTGTCAATTCAGATTCTCCCGTCTAAAAACTATACAAAATGAGCTTGCCTAATTATTTTGCATTGCTTTCAGAAAAGCTTAGATACTGTTCTTGCCAGATACTTTAACTATAAAAATTATTTTAAAAATATGATGATCAAACTCAATATCCAAAAACAAATAATCCAGTGAAGAAATGGGCAAAAAACATGAATAGACACTTTTCCAAAGAAGACATCCAGATGGCCAACAGACACATGGAAAGATGCTCAACAATTCATCACCAAGCAAATACAAATCAAAACTATAATGAGATGCCACCTCATACCAGTCAGAGTGGCTAAAATTAATAACTCAGGGGACAACAGATGTTGGTGAAGGTGTGGAGAAAGGGGAATCCTTTTGGGTTGCTCGTGGGAATGCAAACTGGTTCAGTGACTCTGGAAAATGGTATGTAGTGTCCTCAAAAAATTAAAATAGAATTACCCTATGACTCACAATTGCACTACTAGGTATTTATCCAAAGGATACAAAAATGCTTATTCAAAGGGGCATATGCACCCCAATGTTTATAACAGTGCTATCAACAATAGTTAAATTATAGAAAGAGACCAAATGTCCATTGACTGATGAATGCATTAGATGTGGTGTATGTATATATATACCACATATATACATTAAATCATTAAATTCTATTCCTGAAATCATTATTATACTATATGTTAACTAACTTGGATTTAAATTAAAAAAAAATAAAAATAAATTTTAAAAAATATGACAAATCTTCCCTTACCTATAAAGCAAATTTTTATCTAAGTCATAGACCACAGCTACTTGTTACAGCAGCTTCCCAGATATCATTCCCTAAAATGAAAGCCCACACAAAGAAAATAAAGATCTTTTATCTTTACATACTTTACTATCTTTGTTAATCCTGATTTTGAAGTATGTAATAAATTTTAGCTTGTGTGGCTGCTCATACCTCTAAACTGGGCCTCAGTACTTTGCATAATACCATAGTGATTGTTGTACTGCACTGCAATGAAACTAATATATATTAATTATATTAGTGAATGAATATATAATCAAGATATTAAAATAGTAGGGGCGCCTGGGTGGCTCAGTCGGTTAAGCACCTGACTTTGGCTCAGGTCATGATCTCGCAGTCCGTGAGTTTGAGCCCCACATCGGGCTCTGTGCTGACAGCTCAGAGCCTGGAGTGTGCTTCAGATTCTGTATCTTCCTCTTTCTCTGGCCCTTCATCTCTCTCTCTCTCTCTCTCTCTCTCTCAAAAAATAAATAAACATTTAAAAAAAATTTTTTAAAGATATTAAAATAGTAAATTTAACAAATTTAAAACTAGAAAATCTCTTCATATCCTGTTCACTGCTTTTATGTAAAATGGGGTGATTAGAGTCCAGAAAAGGAATTTTAAGTTTAACTATAATAACAGAGTACATTTTTTTAAAGAAAGAAGATGGTTCTTTTGTACTTACTGTGATGTCATTAAATTACAAAATAAGCCAACAGGCATACAAAACCACAGAAGAAGTTCTGGGGTTTTTCTCATTAGCTTTGCTATGCTCATTAGTCTTTGAATTAGGACTTTGCTCCAGTCTTTTTTTAAACAAAGATTTAGTTGCAATTTATAGAAGTGAAGAGGAAATGGGATACAGTGAGAATTGATGAGGGAGATTGCACTGCTAAGAACCTTGGTTTATAGTGGTGATAAACATAAGTCAAAGAGTCCAACAATCTTGAAATTGATTTTTATTCAGTGAACAGATGGTGAACCACATAAAAATACTTAAAAGTAAATACTGTAATACAGAGAAATACTTATGCTATTATGTTAATTGCAAAAGGAGGATACACACTTTTATGATCATTACTCATACATGGAATGAGTATTTATCAACCCTACTATGTGCACAGTACTTTATTAGCTGTTAGGAATACAGTGACAGGTAAGACAGAAAGAGTCTTCTTTTTTAGAGTCTACAACCTTGTTGTGGGGTGGGGAGGCAAGGGTGGGAAAGTAAATTAATGCAGACAATTAAAAAGATATTCAATGCAAAATGTTTTAAGTCTTAGAAGGGGGAATTACATGGTGCCTCAAGACTAGAAATGGGTCTAAATTCAAAAACCCAAAGAAGGCTCCTAGGAGGAAAAACTCAAATGCATTTGGATTAAATTTTAAAAATAGGTGGGATGTCAAGCAACCTAATTGTGATTGGGTTGGGGAATAAGACATACAAGTAGAGAGCATTGTTTTCTTTTTTAAAATTGTATGTTTGAAATTGTACTTAGTATATATAACTTTTATAATGGGAAAAATAAATTGAAGATTGAAATAACAAAACAACAATAAGGGGATAAAGTTAATTTAGGTACAAAGACAAATACTTAAGGTATTTATTAACTGAATAAAAGATAGGAATTTACAAAGGAAGAATTTCCTGTAGAGCTAAGTTAGGTACTGGGTAAAGTGTGTATACATGTATGTTGATTTTATGTAGCAGGACAGGGTGCAACAAGGGATTTAGCCAAAAGAGAACATTAAAATAACTCCTAGATGCCAAAGTCAAGAAGTCCAGTGTCCCTCTTCACAGCTGGTTTCCTTCTGTCAGTCTATCTGCTGTCCTTCCACACTTTTAACATCTTATATTCACATCACTCCTTTTCATTTTCCTCTGAAGAATATTGTTATGGGCCAGTTTTGTGTATGTATTTCTAATGCAATTTCTTTAATAGCTCTTATTCTCATTTTTATTTGTGATATTTAGTATAGGAAATGTGCTTGATTAACTTTTTAGAAAATGGAAACTTTCCTCAAATGCTAGATGTATTTAAGTGTTTTAAAGATCAATTTCTAATTCAAATTGAAAAACAGAAACAATAACTTTCTAAATGAGAATTGTATAATTACGAAATGTTCTACATCCCTATTTCCCACTGCAATTTTTGCCTACTACATAGTAGACATCGAGTAAGTTAGTTCTTAATGACTGTGGAATACATACATATATACATACATAAAAGCTTACGTATCATTTTTACATACACTAAAACTTTTGCCAGATAAAAACTTACCCGTTAACTTCAAAATAATAATGACTCTAATGTTAAGTTTATTTGGCAAAATCATCCACAGTGATGTTGAGTTTATCTTAGTCCATTGCATATAATTATGTAAAAGATGTTTAATCTAGTTGTGTGCCCTTTGGCATTACTAAACCAATGAAAGATATTGAGGTGAAAACTTCACTACGGTACAATTTTATGTGTTTTAAAATCATGGAATCATGGTAAAAAAAATGAATGAGTTATTTTATCTCTTCAGGAATGTTGCTTTATCTGCCTATAAAGCAGGGAAGTCATCTCAGGGACTGGTAAATGAATGAACTCATTGTGGTGCATACAATTGACTTGAACTGTGGTCTCGCCTTTATATAATACAAAGATTTCACCTTTTTATGTGACCCTGTATGGATACCTGAAAGATGCTCTCTACATTGTACCATCCTTGTTAGGAAACGGAAGCAGGAAATGAATGGCTAAAGTGAATCCTGAAGTCAGAACAGTATTAGAAAACTAGAGTTAAGAAGAAAGTACTCCAAAAACAAATTATGGGAAGAAGTGAGAAAAGAGGGAACCACATTTACTCAGCACTCTTTTGGGTTGTCACCTCATCATCATAGAGAAGTCAAACGCATCCAGTAAAATAAGAGTCATCATTATAGTAAAAATTAATTGGATTTTTACATTACCAAAACAATTAACAAGATAAATATCTGTATTTTATTAATTTTAGAAGATCTTGTGTCTAATCCTAATGCTTCTTTAAGGTTGTGTATATGCCACATTCATTTTAATGAATATCTGGAAGCCGTGTGATACATATGTATGTAATTGGATAACACAGATCATAAAATTATTTCTAATTTTTGAGTATTGATTTGAGCAAATCAAATTCAACAATACTTTAGAGCTTTACCTCTAAATTCAAATATTAAACCAGTACCTAACACAAATATTTTGTGTGGATATTATAAATGTGAACCATATGAAAATGCTGTTTTCATAGGTCAAAATTAGGTGAAATTTATCATTTTTATATGGCATAATGCATTTTTTAGTTAACAGACTTTTTAGTACAGTTTTAGATTTATAAAAAGAAAATAGAGTCGATAACACAGAGAGCTCCCATATACCCCTTCCACCAACCACAGTTTCCCTATTATTAACATCCTGCATTGGTGTGGTATATTTGTTACAATTAATGAACTGATATCGACACATTATTATTAACTACAGTTCATAGTTTACACTAAGGTTTACTCTTGATGTTGTACAGTTCCTTGTGTTTGATAAACACATGTCATGTATCCACCATTAGAATGTCATACAAAATAGTTTCAGTACCCTAAAAATCACCTGTGTTTCACCTCTTAATCGTAAACTATCTCTCCCCACAACCGTACCAGCAACCGATCTTTTTACTCTAAGTTTTATCTTACCAGAATGCCATGTAACTATAATCATACAGTATGTGGTCTTTTCAGACTGCTTTTATTAAGTTATTAATATGCTTTTAACATTCTTTCATGCCTTGTTGTGGCTTGATAGCTCATCTCTTCTTTTATTGCTGAATGATATCCCACTGTGTGGATATATACAATTTGCTTTTCCTCTCAACCTGATGTAGGATATCTTGTTCGCTTCTAATTTTTGGCAATTACGTATAAAATTGCTCTAAACATTCATTTGCATGTCCAAGTGTGGATAGAAGTTTTCAAAGCCATTGGAAAAATATCTAGGAATGAGATTGTTGCATCATATAGTAAGACTATGTTTATCTTTGTAAGAAATTACCACACTCTACCAAAATGGCTGTAACATTTTTGCAATTCCACCAGCAATGAAGGAGAGTTCTTGTTGCTCCACCTTCTCATCCGTATTTGATATTGCCAATTGTTTGGATCTTTGTCATTCTAATAGATATGTAGTGATATGTCATTACTGTTTAAATTTCCTTGATGACATATGGTATTGAGCACTGCTTTATATACTTATTTGCCATCAGTATACCTTCTTTGGTGAGATGTCTATTCAGACTTTTTCCTAATTTTTTAAGCAGGTTTTTTTCTTATAGTTCATTTTTAAGAGCTCTTTATATATTTTTTAAAGAAGTCCTTTACCTGCTCCATCAGTTTCCAGATATAAGCTAATTAAAACCCAAATTCCCTTGGTAGCAGCTGGGAAAGTATAGAGTCAAACCCCTTCAAAAGAGAATCGTGGGGCAGAGCATTTTTGCCTGTTCCCTCTGTACTGAGCTCAAAGGGATAGCAAAGTAATCAAAACAGTCTTTTCATTTTCAGTGGTCTTGGGATACTCACAAGTCAGTCATTCTATTGACTTTACAAACTGGATGATTGGGAAGTCAGCCCCTTGGGTGGCAGCCATAAAAGTTAGGGTGCTAGATGTGTGAACAGTCTCCTTGCAGGAAGAAGTCAGAGACTTAGTTTTATCTCTGGAGCTGGCCAGCAGTGGGGAAGGCATGGTAAGTGCCTACAAACTGATTTGGTCTCCCAGAATCCCATCAGCTCTCAGATGCAAGGAAATTGGAAGTTAAACCTCAGGCTACAGCTGGAAAAGTGCACAAACCTCTTCCATGGAGAAACTGGGAGCTTATCATTTTTGTCTATTCCCTGTGTGCTAAGCCAAGGGGGATAGCTATGGGAAGTGCTTCCTCATCCTTTTAAAACTGCCTCTATGTTTTCTGTTATCCTGGGAGTATTTCAAATGTTAAGCCCCATTGGCTCACATCTTGGTGATTTGGGACTCAGTCCCTCAGGTGGCAGTTGTAAAATCTGCAACACTAGATATGTGAGGCAAACCCTTCTCTTCCCAGGGAGACCCTGAGAGTTGGGGATGATTGTAAGGTGTTGTGCCAGGCGTGGGGTTTATGATGTGAATGTGTCTCAGCTTCTCCTACTCAATTTGATGTATTTTCTCAGTCACCTGGTGTTTAGAAGTGCCTTGAACAATTTCTTGACTTCCCTCAGAGGCAACTGATCTATACGAAGTTGTTTATTTGGTACATATGTAGAACGAGGAAGAGTCCAGAGCCTCCTACTCTGCCATCTTGCTCACATCCTATAACTTTCTTCAATTACACAATCTTACAGTGCCAGAGTTCCAGAAACCTACTGATCATACTTTTCACCAAAAAATGTCATAGGCATTCTCCTCAAAAAGTTTCGGATAGAGAGTTATTTTCTTAAATGTACAGATAGTGCCAATTGCCAGTAAATTTTCTTTATTATTGAATAAAATTATCATTTCTTTCTTGAGTAGTCTTTGCCATTTTCTTTGTCTATTTCACACTGCAAAGTTCCCAGAACTTACTTTACTCATACCACAATCTTGTGAACAAATTTCTTTCCCAACCTTTTTTAAGTCTGTGCATTATGTGTCTTATCGGTTCTGAAAATTCCTAGTCATTATTTCTAAAAACATTGCCTCTCTTCTACTCTCTCCCTATTCTTTCTTTCTGAAAGATTGATTAGATATTCTTATTGTGATCTTTTTCTAATTTCTCTCTGATAGTTTTCATAAGCTATTCTGTTTGTATATTTCCTTAAGATAGATATATCTATAGATAAATATATTGATATATAAACATATATAGATATATAGATAGAGATAGATCTTTACATATAGATATAGGTAGATATAGATATATAGATATATATCTATATAAGCTATTATCTATTCAGGTATATAGGTTCCCTGTAAATCTGTGTATCAAGTTTTTGCTTCTAGTAATCATATTTTTATTTCTGGAACTTCTATTTGTTTCTTTTTCAATATGCTAGTCATCCTTAATAGTCACTTGTCACATATTCATATGTTTTACTTCATCTATTTAAAAAAAAAACATTTTATTCACAACTATTCTATAGCCTGTATCTGAAAGTCCCAATATCTACAGCCTGGGATGTGAATGGGGGGATATAGAACCATGTTAGTTGCCTCTGATGAGATGTACTTGTGGTGACTTCCCTTCTTATATGCTTGGTCATCTCTATAAGCTCTTTATTAATCTCAATTTTAAGAGTCTTATGAACCTAACTGGCAATACTTTCTTCTAGACAAGACTTATACAGTCTAGAAGACAAAAGTTGCCTCTGATGTGGAAGTATCCAATCCCATTTAAAGGTCCAGATCAATAATAGATGTTTCAACCTCAGCTCAAAACCCTTGTTCTGGCCTGAGGATCAGTGCTCGAATGCAGAACTGCTTTTGGAATCTGTTCCCAGGACAACTCCTTTTCTTCATGTCTCACTACTCTGTTTCAACTCAGACACCAGAACTCAGATGGTAATTATAAGAAGGAGAAGAAGAAAGAAGAATTTGAATTTGCAAGGTCCATGGAGACCTCTCTTATACTTTCATGTCATCATCAAAAGACATTTATTTTGAAAGTAGTTTTCTGATGTAGGAGGTCCTATCAAAATATCTAGTCTACCAGAAGCAGATATCCCCCAAAGATTTTTTCAGAAACCACATTGCATTATCTCATACTAGACACGTTGATCAACTACTCCCAATAATTTAATACAAAGTACCTTTAATCCTTGCATATTCCATTGCTTGCCAATAGAAATGTCGATTGCCAATGTAATACTTTACATTTGAGTTTATGCTAAATTGAATTTTGACCATTTCATCTGAGTCAACATGTTTTTTGAATTGTAATTCTTTCATGGAATGAATTGGTAATTCCTCTCAGCATTTGATCATCTGCAAAGTTGATTCAGTTAATAAAGAAAGGGGAAAACTGACTGAGGCTTCTGAGACCCTCCCACAGTTCAGCAAAAGAATGCTATAGAATTAGAAAATGAGCTCTGAAAAAAATAGAATAAAGGCTGTGAAAATTGTTGGGGGAGGGTTGTGACCAAGTGCCCTCAGGCAGGGAGGGGCAGATTTCCAAGAGAGCATGGGATGGAGGATTTAATTTATGTTTTTCATTTTTTTGCCATATAGCCTTTAGTGGATTATTTTCTAGATTTATGCGACTGTAATACAGAAAAAAAAGAAAGAAAACTGAATTTCTTAATATATTAAAAATGGTATACTGTAGTTATGTTCAGTGTTTTTCAGGAATGTAATAAAGATTCAGCATCACCAATGTACTTCACCATTAAAAAACACTATTCTAGGCACTGGGCTTAAAATGGTAAATAAAGAGAAATGTACCCTCATGGAGTTTACATTTTGATAAATAAACTGATAATGATAGTGACATTTAAATAGGGTTTATAATGAGCCAGTCATGGTTTTGAGTGCTTTTATTTATCTGTGTGAACATAATTTTCACAGCACCAATAAGAGTTCTGTGCCATGTTTCTCCTTCACCAATGAAGATCTGAAGGACAAAGAGATTAAGAAACTTGCTCGAAGTCATGCAGTTTGTGGTGGTAGAGTCCAGATGCCAACTGTGCAGTCTCCTCTGGAACTGTGCTTGGAACAGGGAAATAAATTGATGTGTTATCACTTACTCCCATCAGAATACAAAAATTAAAGAGGAGAATGACAGTACACGCTTCTGCAGAAGAGGGGAACATAAGAATTCTAGAGCAACCAAACAGGTCCAGCCATTTTGTGAAGCTATAGTGAAGGTTTTAGGAACCTTAAACGTGTGTAGACACTGGAATTCAGAGTGCTTGAACTCTGATGTTCACACAGGGTTCTGCTAGATATTGATCATGGGTTGGAGGTGGGCGAAGGAAGTTGAGGATAACTCGGATGTCTACCCATAAAGTAATGATGATAACAATGAGCAGAAAGTTGCTAAAGGTGCATTCAGCAATAATATTCAGGCCTCAAAATCATACTGTTGAGTTAGGAGAGTGGTAAACAGAATAATGCATCATTTAGTTAATTTAAAATACATATAAACATGTAGATAGATATTTAAAGGAAACTTTTAAGGGTTTGCTTCATACATATAAGCAAGTTTTTGAGTAGGATGAGAATGGACATCAGGGAAAGAAGGAAAAGCAAAATGAAACAAAAGTATGATTTCCTCAGACTGAGGAGAACAATAAGCCATGAACTAATAAAAAAAAAAAATGTGATTAGCTCGACTCTGCATGTGAAGACCAAATGAATCGATCAATCAACCAGTCAAGAAAATAAGATCCCTTGGCTGGAGTCAATTAGAGAATAAGTACATCAAATTTTTTTCCCCCAAAGTCGACTAGAAATTCAACATTTTCCTTTTTTTACCATAGTTCTTTTTGCAGCCTATTCCTCTTTCACACTTTTAATCCCTCCTTAAGGCTGATAGGGTTAACTCCATAACTCAAAATAATTCAGAAAGAAAGTGTCATTGAAATATAAAAAGGAAACATCCTGCATCACTCAGAATTTTTTTATGGCAATGTAAATTCTCTTCATTCAAAAAGCATCTTTTAATATTTTAATTAGGATACTGTTTTATATGAAAGGAACATCTGATTTTAGAAATGCAAATGAGGGTATGCTAGGAAACAAAGGTACAGAATTAAAAAGGTAATATGCAGTTCAGCAACCAGCAATGAAGAGAAAGAATGTGGGGAAGGATCAAGGAAATAACCTGATATTTGAAGTGAAAATTGTACTAACATTTTTCAAATTTAGCAATTTGACAAGGTTAATGACAGTTTTAATATACTTTATGCTTTAAAATGCAATAATTATCTGTGGCTAATAAACTTGAAATCAGTCAAACTACATATATTTATTGACAGCAAGGGGAAGTACTTACCCTCCCTGTACAGGTTCCTGATAGCGCCCCCCAGCTGGCTGAGTCGTCATCAACAGCCGTTCACTTAATGTCAGGGCTCCCTTTTCCCCTTTCCCTTTTTGCTCACTGCTACAAAACAAAGAAGACATTAATTGTAGACCATGCTATGAAATACAGCTGAATTTTACAGCTTTCTCATTTTAGACATGAGGGATTTGAGCCTCTGAAAGGTTAAACCAGCTGACCAAGTAACAAAAAAGAACTGGGACTAAAATCCAGGTCTTTACTCAGAGTTCATGCTCTCAACAACTAGACCACAGTGGCCAGGGACTCAGGACTACTTCACTCCTACAGGAGAAATTTAGCCGTATCTTTTCTTTTCGTTCTTTCTTTTTTTTTCAAATAAACTTATGTTGTTCTTTGTTGCTAACAGGAAAGGAAACCTGTCTAAAAGAAAAGCTTCAACAGAGCCACAAATAACTGAGACCACATTATTCAGGAGAGACATCTTAGTAAGAAGTAGCAACAGAGGTGGAAAAAGAAAGAGAAAGGCATCCTGAAGCCATAAGAAGTAAAGAAAGGAGGTTAATGGAGAGCTGCATAGCCAAAGACAGAAAATTTTCCCTGGAATGGATTCATATTAACAACAATACTGAGCCCACTGTTCTACATGGTCTGCAGATCTGTGGCTGTGTTGTTCACTCATCAACAAAATCCTTTATGCCCAACCCCACATCCATTATCCAGCCTCCATTAGCTGAGGAAAACAAGAAAGAACAGAGTGGGGTAATGGAAACATGCTTCACAAGTTGGAAAGGGATGCACTCAGATAATGGGTTAAGAAACTGTACAAGTTTAACAAGGGAATGATCTATCATCTCACATTTCAGTTTCAAATTCTGAATTGCTTTCTCTCAGGATCATTGATCTTCACGGTTAACTTACATATTGAATCTTGAATTAGTTATTAAGAAAAAAAGAATTGGGGTGCCTGGGTGGCTCAGTCAGTCAAGCATCTGACTTTTGATTTACACTCAGGTCATGATATCACAGTTAATGGGTTCAAGCCCCACATCAGCCTCCACGCTGTCAGTGTGGAGCCTGCTTAGGATTCTCTCTCTTTCTTTATCCCACCCATGTGCTCACTCTCTCTCGCTCTCTCTCTCTCACAAAAATAGGTAAAATAAACTTGAAAACAATTTTAAAAAAGAAAAAAAAACAATTTACTTACACAGGAACTATTTGTAAATACAGTAATACCCTGTGTAGTGTATGACTTATAATGAGACTGAATAGTAATAGTAATAGGTAATAGTAATAGGTTATATCTGTTCTTTAGGGTCATATAGACTTTGGAAAAATACTTAGCATCCTGGAACTCACATATTTATCTGTGAAATGAAAATAACAATAGGCATCTCAGAGAATTTTTGTGAACGTTAATTTAGATGAATATAAAAAAGTACTTTGCACAACACTTGGCATATGCAGTAGTCAGTAAGCATTGCTATTAATAATGGTAGCAGTGCTAATAAAATTGTATTAGATATGTAGAATAAGGGAAAATCGTACAGTCTATGATTCAAGGGTCTTTCCCATTAGTAAGAGGTAAGATCTGTATAAACAAAAATAGGCTCAATTTACATGGAACTGAGTATTGAAATCTTTAGAATGAAGACTTCCTCAAGTGAAGAAAGGCTAGAAAGAAGACTGAGCTCCACATCCTGGAAATTGCTCAGTGTGAAGATAGGGAAACAAAAATCGGTCACCAACATTAGAAAGTCAACCTAGAGAATTTCCCTTGTCCCTCAAACTCAGCAGTATTGAGGTCAGAGCACTTGGAATTCCAGGAATCTGGGCTACAGAGTGACAAAAACATCTCCAGTGGCCCACAGAGACAGCTTGGCTGTCCATAGATGCATGATTGTGAATTGGGAGAGATAAAACCGTGGTACAGGCACAGAGGGGAGGGATCCACTTCTGTGGAGAGACAAAAGGAAAAGAAAGAGAGGCTGTGGAAGTGTGGGATTGTATTTGGAC
This sequence comes from Panthera uncia, assembly GCF_023721935.1. Classification (NCBI taxonomy): domain Eukaryota; kingdom Metazoa; phylum Chordata; class Mammalia; order Carnivora; family Felidae; genus Panthera; species Panthera uncia. The sequence goes on along the minus strand of NC_064811.1, from coordinate 107,794,003 downwards.
AAGAGAAAAATCTCTCTGGACCACAGATCTGGGAATGGAAAAAACGGAGAGAGCCAGTTTCTACTTTGCAAACAGCCTTGGGAGTGATGATCCAGGGTTGTGGGACTTTCTCTGGACTGGGGCAGCTTTCCTATGCACGTGCCTGTGCTGCTGCTGGTGCACATGTCTGGAGGGGAGGGGGAGCCTCCTTAGCAAGCTCAGAGGTGCATTGGTAGAAAGAAGTCCCCTCCCCATAGTGCTGTGGAAAGAGGGCATATTGCCACTCCAAAGACAAAAGACCCTGCAGGCGCCAGCCAGAGGCCCTTTGTCAATTGGGCAGAGTGGTACTACCCCAGAACCCAGGGCCTTGGGGAGTGGGATCCTTTAAGACATTGGGATTTTAATCCTAGCCAAGCCCCTGGAAGGTGTCGAAGACTGTGGAGTGGGGCATACTGGTCTGTACTTGTCCACACAGTGCTGTGAGGACTGCCTGAACATTGTGGTTTGGGACAACTGGTCCAAGGAGGAAAGAGTGGGGTGTCACCATTTTTCTCCCCAGCACCAACACAGTGGGGCTCCAGGGAAAGGACATTGGAATGGTGGAGGTGGAACTGCTTACATGAAACCCTGCCCCTTCATGCCTGTTAAATGCTTATCTACCAGAGTGAGATTAACACTAATGAACAAGATGGCCCCTCCTCCAAACCAACAAAGCCACTAGTTCCAATGCACCAACAGATAACTGTCTGGTGGTTTTGCATTTTCTGATTTGATTTTTGGTCAATTCTTATTATACATATATATATATATATATGTGTGTGTGTGTGTGTGTGTGTGTGTGTGTGTATACACACATATATATATTTTTTACCTTTTATCTTTTCTTCTTCTTTCTTTCTCTTTTCTGGTTGTTGGTTTATTCAATCAGGCATTTCCACTCTACTGTTTTTACACCTCTTCTGTATGTATCTCCTTCTTCCTTATTTTCCTCTCTCTCTCTCTCTCTCTGGATTAAACCTTATAATTTCTTTGATTCTCTGCCTGTTTTTTCCCCTCTACCACTGTTTTTTCTCTCTTTGCACATTATAAGCTTTCTTCCAGCACCCCCCTTTTTAATTTTTTCCAGGGTTACTTCAACAAACAAATCAAAGCACACCTGATGGAAGGTCTAAACCACCACTATGAGCAACCAGAGACACATCAACAGAGAACATGCAACACACTCCAAAAACACTGCCTGACATGCCAGACCCTGACCAGTGTATGGCCTCTTTTTTAATATAGTAGTACTCACAGGTGCAGGACAAATAACAAACTGGTAAAAAGCATAAAAAGACATAAAATTAGCCAATATGACAAAATAGAAGAATTCTCCTCAAAAGAAGTTCCAGAAAGAAATGACAGCCAGAGAATTGCTCAAAAAAGATATAAACAATATATCAGAACAAGAATTTAGAATAACAGTCATAAGACTAATAGCTTGGCTTGAAAAAAACCATAGAAGACAGCAGAGACTCTTTTCTTGCAAAGATCAAGGACCTAAGAAATAATCATGACAAATTAAGAAATGTTGTAAATGAGATGCAAAATAAACTAGATGTTGTGACAGCAAGGAAGGAGGAAGCAAAGGGGAGAATAAGTGAAATAGAAGATAAAATTATGGAGAATGATGAAGTTGAGAAAAAGAGAGATAAGAAAATACTAGACCATGAGGGGAGAATTAGAGGCCTAAGTGATTCAATGAAATGTAATAATATCCATAGCATAGGAGTTCCAGAAGAAGATGAAGAGACAGCAAAAGGGGTAGAAGGTTTATTTGAATTGAGAATTTCCCTAAACTGGGGAAGGAAGCAGACATCCAAGTCCCGGAGTCACAAAGAACCCTCTTCAGAATCAACGAGAGCAGGTCAACATCAGGACATATCCTAGTGAAACTGGCAAAGTACAAAAGAGAATTCTGAAAGCAGCTAGGGAAAAACAGGTCTTAGCCTTCAAGGGTAGATACATAAGAGTAGCAGCAGAATTGTCCACTGAAACTTGGCAGGCCAGAAGGAAGTGGAAGGATATATTCAATGTGCTGAATCGGAAAAATATTCAGCTAAGAATCCTTTATCCAGCAAGCCTGTCACTAAGAATAGAAGGAGAAATAAAGGCTTTCCCAGACAAATAAAAACTAAAGCAATTAGTGACCACTAAACAAGCCTTGCAAGAGATTCTAAGGGGGACTCTGTGAGTGGAAAGCAACAAAGACTGCAAAGGACCAGAGACACTACCACAAACATGAAACCTACAGATACCACAATGACATTAAATCCATATCTTTGAATAATCACTCTGAATGTAAATGGACTAAATGCCCCAAACAAAAGACATAGGGTATCAGAATGGATAAGAAATTAATTAAGGGGTCTATTCATCAAGAGGAGTTAATAGTTATAAATGTTTATGCCCCAACTTGAAACACCCAAATATATAAATCAATTAATAACACACATAAGCAAACATATTGATAATAATATGGTAATTGTAGGTGACTTTAATGCTCCACTTACAACAATAGACAGATCAACTAGGCAAAAATCAATAAACAAACAATGGCTTTGAATGATACACTGGACCAGATGGACTTGACATATATATTCAGAACTTTTCATCCAAAAGCAACAGAATACACATTCTTCTCGAGTGCACAAGAACATTCTCCAAAATAGATCACATACTACATCATAAAACAGCCCTCAACAAATATAAAAGGATTGATATCATACCGTGCATATTTTCACATCACAATGCTATGAAACTTGAAATTAACCACAAGAAAAACATTTGGAAAGCTTACAAATGCATGGAGGTTAAAGAACACCCTACTAAAGAATGAATGGGGAAACCAGGTAATTAAAGAAGAAATTTAAAAATATATAGAAGGAAATGAAAATGAAAACATGACAGTCCAAACCCTTTGGAATGCAACAAAGACAGTCCTAGGAGGAAAATACATTGTAATCCAGGCCTATCTCAAGAAGCAAGAAAAATCCCAAATACGGAACCTAACCTCACACCTAAAGGAACTAGAAGCAGAGAAACAAAAAAACCCCAAAGCCAGCAGAAAATAAATAATAAAGATTAGAGCAGAAATAAACAATATAGAATAAAAAAAATAGTAGAACAAATCAATGAATCTAAGAGTTGGTTTTTTGAAAGAATAAACAAAATTGATAGACCCCTAGCCAGACTTCTCAAAAAGAAAAGAGAGAGAACCCAAATAGATAAAATCACGAATGAAAGAGGAGAGATCACAATCAACACAACAGAAATAAAACAGTTATTAGAGAATACTATGAACAATTATATGCCAACAATTATATAGACAACCTGGAAGAAATGGGCAAATTTCTAGACACCTACACACTACCAAAACTCAAACAGGAAGAAATAGAAAATTTGAGCAGATCCATAAACAGTGGAGAAATTGAATCAGTTATCAAAAATCTCCCAACAATAAGAGTCCTGAGACAGAAGGTTACACAGGGGAATTCTATTAGACATTTAAAGCAGAGTTAATACCTATTCATTTCAAGCTGTTCCAAAAAAATAGAAATAGAAGGAAAGCTTCCAGACTCATTCTATGAAGCCAGCATTACCTGGATTCCCAAGCCAGACAAAGGCCCCACTAAAAAGGAGAATTACAGGTCAATATCCCTGATGAACATGGATACAAAAATTCTCAACAAGATACTAGCTAGTCAAATTCAACAGTATATTAAAAGAATGACTCACCATGATCAAATAGGATTTATTCCTGGATTTCAGGGCTGCTTCAATAGCTACAAATTAATCAATGTGATAAACTACATGAATAGAAGAAAGGATAAGAACCATGTGATTCTGTCAAGAGATGCAGAAAAAGCATTTGACAAAATTCAGCATCCTTTCTTAATAAAACCCTCAAGAAAGTCTGGATAGAAGGATCATACCTTAACATCATAAAAGCCATATATGAAAGCCCATATATCATCCTCAGTGGGGAAAAACTGAGAGCTTTCCCCCTGAAATCAGGAACATGAGGGATATTCACTCTCATCACTGTTGTTTAACATAGTGTTGGAAGTCAGACAACAAAATAAAATAAAAGGCATCCAAATTGGCAAAGATGAAGTCAAACTTTCACTTTTCACAGATGACATGATACTCTACATGGAAAACCCAAAAGACTCCCCTAAAAAACTGTTAAAACTGATATGTGAAATCAGCAAAGTTGCAAGATATTAAAACAATGTACAGAAAACAGTTACATTTCTATACACCAATAATGAAGGAACAGAAAGAGATATCAAGACATCAATCCCATTTACAATTGTACCAAGCACCATAAAATATCTAGGAATAAACCTAACCAAAGAGGTAAAAGATCTGTGTGCTGAAAACTATAGAAAACTTATAAAGGAAATTGAAGAAAACACAAAGAAATGGAAAAACATTCTATGCTCATGGATTAGAAAAACAAAAATAGTTAAAATGTCAGTACTACCCAAAGCAGTCTACATATTCAATACAATCCCAAACAATAGTACCAACATTCTTCTCAGAGCTAGAATAAACAATCCTAAAATTTGTATGGAACCACAAAAAGACCCCAAATAGCCAAAGTAATGTTGAAAAAGAAAAACAAAGCTGAAGGCATCACAATTCTGGACTTTAGCCTGTACTACAAAGCCGTAATCATCAACACAGTATGGTATTGGCACAAAAACAGACACATAGAACAATGGAACAGAATACAGAACCCAGAAATTGACTCACAAATGTATGGCCAATTATCTCTGACATAGCAAGAAGGAGTATCAAATGGAAAAAAGACAGTCTCTTTAGCAAATAGTAATGGGAGAACTGGATAGCAAAATGCAGAAGAATGAAACCGAACCACTTTCTTAAACCACACACAAAAATAAACTCAAAATGGATGAAAGACCTAAATGTGAGACAGGAAACCATCAAAATCCTAGAGAAGATAGCAGACAACAACCTCTTTGACCTCAGCTGCAGTAACTCCTTTTTTTTTTTTAATTTTTGAATGCTTTTATTTATTTTTGAAAGAGAGAGAGAGAGACAGCGTGAGCATGGGAGGGGCAGAGAGAGAGGGAGACACAAAATCTGAAGCAGACTCCAGGTTCTGAGCTTTCAACACAGAGCCCAACTCAGGGCTCAAACTCACGAACTGTGAGATCATGACCTGAGCCGAAGTTGGACCCTTAACTGACTGAGCCACTCAGGCACCCCTCAGCTGCAGTAACTTCTTACTCAACACTTCTCCAAAGGCAGAGAAATAAAGGAAAAAATGAAATTTTGGGACCTTATCAAGATAAAAACTTCCACACATCAAAGGAAACAGCAAAAGTAAAACAGGCAACTAATGGAATGGGAGAAGATATTTGAAAATGACATATCGAATAAAATGTTAGTATCCTAAATCTATAAAGAACTTACCAAACTTAACACCTGAAAAGCAAATAATTCATTGAAGAAATGGGCAGAGGACATTGATAGACACTTCTCCAAAGAAGACATCCAGATGGCCAACAGACACATGAAAAGATGCTCAACATCACTCATCATCAGGGAAATACAAATCAAAACCACATTGAGATATCACCTCACCAGTAAGAGTGGCTAAAATTAACAACTCAAGAAGTGACAGGTGTTGGTGAGGATGTGAAGAAATGGAAACCCTCTTGCACTGTTGGTGGGAAACCAACTGGTGCAGCCACCCTGGAAAACAGTGGGGAGATTCCTCAAAAAATTAAAAATAGAACTACCCTACGACCCAGCAATAGCACTACTAAGAATTTATCCAAAGGATACAGGAGTGCTGATTCATAGGGGCACATGTACCCCCCAATGTTTATAACAGCATTATGAACAATAGCCAAATTATAAAAAGAGCCCAAATTTCCATCAACTGATGAATGAATAAAGAATATATATATATATATATATATATATATATATGGATATATGGAATAAGGAATACTACTCAGCAATAATGAAAAAGAATGAAATCTTGCCATTTGCAACAACATGGATGGAGGAACTGGAGGGTATTATGCTAAGTGAAATAAGTGAGTCAGAGAAAGACAGACAGATATCATATGTTCTCACTCATATGTGGAATTTGAGAAACTTAACAGAAAACCATGGGGGAGGGGAAGGAAAAAAAAATAGTTACAAACTGACAGGGAGCCAAACCATAAGAGATTCTTAATACAAAGAACAAACTGAGGGTTGATGGGAGAGGGGGTGCCAGGGGGAGGAGAAAATGTGTGAGGGGCATTGAGGAGGGCACTTGCTGGGATGAGCACTAAGTGTTTTATGTAAGAAATGTATGCATATACACAGTATGAGGAACTATGAAGTGTGAACACACTTCAATGTTATCAATAAAATAAGGAATGTTTTCTTCTATGTATTTGTAAAACCTTCTGAGGGTTCTAAATTCATTCATTACTGTAATAAAAAGAAAAAGAGTACTTTTTTAAAAACACACTTAAACTACATGTACAGCAACACCGCTCACACTAAACCAGCCAATGGAAATGGCTATATGAACATAATGTTTCTCAAATATCTGCTGCAGTTCTGTGACTGAAATTGGACAACATTAGGCAAAAACGGATCTTAAAGGACAATGTGATCCATACCTTCCAAATTCCTTGCAATAGACAACCCTAAATGGCTTCCACAGTCAGTAAGGAAAGGTATAAAGCTATTCCCATCCTGCATGTGAGTGGGGTTGGGTATGACTATAGCATGGATAAAAGTTGCTGCCTGTTAGCCAGCATACTGGTCTACACACTACCGACTCACATATAACCATCAGCAAAACCTTTTATATGATGAAGGTGCAGAGAGAAATATTCAGATCTATAATATTGAAACCACCAAGACTTTATATTTCCCAAAGCAACAATTTGTAACTCACACATATTAATTTTTACGTCAAGTATTTAGCTTTATGTGTGTCCGCCACATTGAAAAAAATAAATTGTTCTGTGTCCCAATTTTATCACAATAAGAAGTACTGAATAACTTATAAGCCCAGTCTCCTCTGGTGAGTTATGAACAAGTTCGCCTTTCTGAAAAGAAAATTAAATTCCTATTGCATCTGGAAACTCTTGCTAAAATATTTTATTACCGTTGTTAAGCGGTTTAGAATAATGGAGGCAGTGTTAAAGTAAATATACTATCTTCATTATCTGTCTCTTTAATTGTTGAATTGTCTATTTTAGCACCAGAGTTTCATGGTTTATTTAATGTCAATTCATGAAACAGAAGTTAAGGAAGGGCATGTACTATTAGAATTATGCAACCCAAAAAATAGCCAAGAAAATATAAGTGGTCATCTCAAATGAAACATACTTATTTTTATTTTCATAGCAGATAAGTTTGCAAGATTCAACACATGTTCAAATCTAAGTATCATGGGAGAAACAATACAAGTTGGTTTAGACTGGGTAATAAAGAGAAATAGATATCAGTAAATATGGAGGATAAAGAATTATTGAGTATATAAATTACATATCTCTCTGATTTTATCTTCAAATCAAGGTTTTACTGAATTTTAAGATGAACTAAAATGTCTCATTTAATTTTACCAAAAATACACTATTTTCAATATTAAAAGTCATCCAAATTAATTCATTCAAAAGATATGTAACATCTACTCTGTGGAAGGTGCTCACACGACATCTGTCAATGACAGGAACTTCTATCCAATATTCCAGTTCTTCAGCGAGTGGAAACAACCTCCAATATTTTTAACAGGCCCCTTAGCCAAATAGAGGACATTAATGTCTTCTTCAGGTTGGGGGGGGCGGGGAATGGTTTCTAATAAATCAAAGCAAAAGTATATCGATAGTTATTTCTGTGCATTTGTGTTCTTGGGTACTGATGTGATTCTAGATAATTCTTCAATTGCATAACCATTGGAAGAAAAATATGACATTTGTTTTTGCTAGAAAATAAATTGTAAATTCACAGAGCCTGAATTGAGTTGCTGACTAAATTTAGTGGTGTTGATTGTTCATCTTTTATGTACAAATTACAGCCTGGGATAGAAGGGTAAGTAACACCATTCTCAGCAGCAGGAGACACTCAGTTTTTTTGCGTGGGGGGCAAAAGTAGGGGAACAAATAAATAGTTGATCATTTTAAAAAGGATTAACCATGATTGACAGTATTTGAGGGGCAATATTTATAAGAAAATTCACTTAAGAGACTGTATATGTTTGTGACACTAGAAAAAAACCCTAATGGAACTAATGGCATTTGAAGGGAACCTCAGAGGTAAATATTTGGAGTGGCAGAAGGAAGATAAACAGCAGTGGGTTTTTGTAGATGAATTATGAAGGCAAAAGAAATAAACCCAAGAATTACATTTGGAAGAAATTTTCAAAGAATTCAGGAATTAGGAGTCTCTGCAGTAGAGGAAATGGACTATAAATGGAAATGTGGGTTTAAAATATTGATGCGTTGTAAACATAGAATTTGCATTCATTCATTGCATTAATACACTAGGCTTATTTACAGAAATGAGAACGTCAATAGGAATAGCACATTATGGGAAATATTGAGAAGAAGTGAATGGATTCATTTTTCAACCTGCCACATTTCAGTTCCTTGTAGGAATCCAAGGCAAATCATCAAGAAACTGAAATGCAGGTCTAGAAATACAATTTCAGGATTCATTGATGGGAATAGATGAGATTCCTAAGAAATAAAGTCCCACAGAAAGGTTAAGTTTAAAGATAGAGGAAAGTTATTTGAGAAGTAAACCTAAGGGACAATGTCTGTTAAAAGATATTAAACTATGATAATGTAAATCAATGTGATTCCATTTTTGCTGGCCAGTGCTTGCCAATGAAATTGTAGTTTTATTGATATTCAACTCAGTATGAGACAATTCAATGAGGTTTACAATTTTATTGAGAATTTCACAGCCTGTGGAATGTCCCTCAGGTGATGAAAAGTATTGGAATACAATTCTATGGTACTGATGGGGTAACTTTTATTTTCTTCTAACTTGATAGCAATAAATAAATTCTAGCACTTGTGTAGCATATCATGAAACATAAAAACTTGGAAGTGCCAAACCAATTTTTGTCCACTGGGCATATTCTTATCCAATGGCAACAATTTTTCATTGATCCAATAAGCTATCATTCATCCTTGTTTCCTTAAGATAGAACCAATTTTGTTTTATCTTAGCCTAAGCAAAAGGAATTTAGCCAGATAACCATATTCCTTTCATGAATAAAAGAATTGTCAGAGTTTACTCTTCTGTTACAACATTGAAGGTAAAACACTAATACATGAAAAATAATGGTACTTAATAGCAACAACCACACAAGCTGCAATTCCTCCCCAAACACTGGTTTAGATGAAAAGAGCCTGCAGTTGCAGTAGAATTCCTCCTCTGAATTTTCTTCTCAGCTACTATGTGTCTGTACTAGAACCAGTTCTCTCACACACGAGGGAGGACTCGCATTTTCCTATTCCTCTATGTCTCATGAAGTCACGACACCTCAAAATGGGATTTCCTGCTAATTCCTGTGTTTTAATGTCCTCTCCTGCTTCTAGTTCACATGTCTAAGGTTTCTGCTTTGTTCTCAGTCTGCCAGATTTCGGGAGTACCTGCAAAGCTGGGAGAAGAAATCTTCATCCAAAGTGTGATATGTTGTTATGTAAGCAACAAAATACTGCAGTCCCATATTAAAAAAAAAAATTTTTTTTAGAGTCTCGTCTAAAATTACACATTTGAGCTCACAAACCTTTCTTTCTGATACTCACGTAGAAGATCATGGGAGCTGGGCAAGATGTTAATTAGAGGACACACTTTCAAAGCTCATCTCAAAGTCCCATGTCCTCTTTGACCGTGGCACAGCATCTCTATGTACTTCTCTCTTCACTTAAAAGAAAAATATCGCCCCAAATGCTCTTTAACTGTTCATGGAAAGAAAAGGAAAACAATCCTTTAAGTCTAACTTATTAGAATTTTAACATTAAGAATAAAATCTCAGGGTGAATATAGCTTAGTATTAAAAATTAAGGAAAAAGAACTTGCTCATCCTATCATCATCATCACTATCACCATTGTCATTGCCATTATTCCCAACTGTAGTAAAATGAATTATTGTTCCATCTTTTCACCCCCTGCCTGTAATAGGATTACATTCAAACTTTTTCTTTCTTTCTTTCTTTCTTTCTTTCTTTCTTTCTTTCTTTCTTT